>NW_005842232.1:1053791-1067695 GCF_000455745.1 Alligator sinensis | reverse complement strand
CGCACAACGTGAGCCCCCACCTGCCTGGGGCAAGTACTCAAATCCAAGATGTGTCTTTTTTTCCCCTACACTGATTGGAGAAAAGAATCGTGTATTGGATTCAAGTAAATATGGTATGTCAAGGGTAAGAGAAACCATAGGTTCCTTATGAAATGCAGAGGGCAATTTCATTAGAGATACATAACTGGTTGGATCATTTACTAGTAGGGAGAAGGTATCCTGTCAGGTTCTCCGGAGGTCTGTCCTGGGTCTGGTATTGTTTAATATCTTCATTAATAATTTGGACAACATGATCAAGTGCATGGTTAGCTAATTTGCAGAGGACACCGAGTTGGGTTCCGTTGCAGATACTCTGGAGAGTAGGGATAGAAACCAGAATGACCTGGACAAATTGGAGAAATCATCTGCAGACAGTCGGATGAGTTCAGCAAGGACAAGTGCAAATTTCTGCACTCTTGCACAAATACAAACTGGGGAATTACTGACTACAGGTACAGGACTGTAGAGAAGGACGTGGGGCTTATAATAGACCATAAATGGAACATGAGCCAACAGTGTGCTTTTGTTGAAATAAAAGCCAACATTAAACTGGGCTGTATTAACAGGAGCATCACTTCCAAATTAAGGGAAGTGATTATTCTACTCCAATGGTTTTCAACTTGTGGTCCGCAGACCCCTGGGTATCTGTAAACTATGTCTAAGGGGTCCGTGAAAGATAACTATGATCAATCAAAAGTATGTGAATACCCACACTTAACAATTCAAAGGGGTCTGCAACACCATTCAACATTTCAAAAGGGATCCACAAATGCAAAAGGGTTGAAAACCACTGGTCTATTCTGTTCAGTGCTGGTGAGGCCTCATTTGGTGCATTGTGTCCAGTCTGGGGCCCCCGACTTCAAGAAAGGTGTGAACAGTTTGGAAAGGTCTGGAGCAGAGCGTCAAAAATGATCAGGGCTCTGGCACACAAGACCTATGAGGAAAGGCTGAGAGAAGTAGGGTTATTTAGCCTGGAAAAAGAGACTGGGGAAGGATTTGATAACAGTCTTCAAATACTTGAAGGTCGATTATTGAGAGGATGGAGATAGGCTTTTTTTCTTTGGGATGATCCTACCTTGTGCAGGGGGCCTGGATTAGATTAGATGATCGTGTGAGTTTCCTTCCAGCTCTACTTTCCTATGATTTTATGATCTAAGTGGATTCCTTATTCTTGTGATTATATCTATCTGTCAGTTCTCTAAGGTTATTTGCATCTTGACATTCAAAATTAAATCTTAACTTGCTGTCCCATTATTTTAATAAGTGAATGCTTGTAGTGTTACATAATTTAGTTATGGTTCTGATTATAGACTGAGTGGTTTGGATTTGGGCTCTTTTGTAGTGCTCCATAAATAAATTAAATGAAAAACAGCTGTGCAAAAAATAGTAAAATCAAGGGATGAATGAATGGGGTCAGAAGTTATGAGTTATATAATTTAATTGTAGCCAACCAAGAAGAGAAAGCAGGCCAAGAAGCCATGAAGACAAAATTGAATGTGCTATGGCAGTGGTAGAAGAAACTGAAGATTATTTGCTGACCCTGGGAAAACTAGGTCTCTGTGAACAGTATTTGTTTTATTCATTGTACTGTTTCCATCTGTATGTATAAAGAGAGATCTAAATGTGATCAGTGTGGACCGCCTTAAAAACAGTAACAGAGTTCAGCAAGTCTCAGACCATGAACTTCATTACTTGGCCCTTGACTGTGAGGAACTATAAGAATGTTCATAGAATGTATACTTGGACCTGCAAATATATATGAAGTAGAATAATTTAAGAATATGCAGTCTACAGGATCAATTGAAAGAAAATGACTGTAACCACTGGAGAAAGCAGGCAGTTAACCTGGACTATTGTCAGAATATGCTTCTCCAAAAATTTGTGAATCCAGTTTAGAGCCTCCGGTACTTGTCTCAGTTTTTTGAGATCTAATGATAAGACTAGCTATTACTAATTATTATACATGTAATACTGTTTATGGTTATTTAATTGCAGTATCAATTAAAGACTGTAGTTTAACTTAAATGTGATTCATCCTCATTATCATATCCCATTTTACTTCGACACTGTAGAATTAAAGGGGTGCAAAGCGGCCCCTATTCGATTCAGATTTGGCCCGAATCAGGACAGTGATTCGATTAGTTGATTCAGATCACTGTCCCTGATTTGATTCGGCCGAATCCGAATCTGAAGATTCGACGCTGATTTGGAGAATCAACGAGTCGGACATAAACACAGCTTTAAATGTTTTTTCTACATACCTCGAGGTACTAGTATGGCTTGTGAACGCTGCGATGCTGGGGTGGATGAAGCGTCCCACAGGAGTGTGGGGGGGGGACCCTCCACATGTTCAGTAGCGAACCTAGAAGTGAACCTTAAGTACTTTTGGTCCACTTCTGGGTCCACTGGGTAGTGCGCTGGGAAGCCCTGCTCACTTCTATGGGACGCTCCATGCACCTCAACATCACAGCACTTATGAGCCACCTGCTACTTCAGAGGTATGTAGAAAAAACATTTAAAGCTTTGTCTAAGTGTAAATCGCCAAATCTTTCTGAATATCTCTGAATCAATTTGGAGGGTTCCAATTTGATTCAGAGAGTTTAAAGGGTCCTCTGATTCGATTCGGATTCAGAGATTTGGCCACCGAATTGGGCTGAATCTCGGCCAAATTGAATCAAGGACCAAAGCTTCGTACAGCCCTACTGGTGTGTCAATGCAGCCCCCAGATGTGAGGAAGGCGGATGGCACTGAGTTAGATAATGTTTATCTAGTTAAAGATTCTCTACCATTTGCTTGTTGCTGTGTAATTCAATATCAGTTAAATGTAATGTGTTTTAATTTGGTAATGCTAATCCTCAAATAGCTGGATTGGAGAACCATAGTTCAATGGTCACAAAAAAAATTACATGTTAGATATAGTTTCTTAACATAAAAGTTTTCTTTCCAAAGCATTGCCATGTAATATTGAAATATAATGAAAATGATCTGTAGGGTGCCCACATGTGCATAAAGCTTTCAAATTGAACATTTCTGTATGCTTTATGATGGTATTGTTTGCATAGGAAAACGTCTCACTCCACATTAATCAATAATCCCAAATAAAGATACGCTTTTTAAAAAGTAGGCCATTTTATTTAGAGATCTGCAAAAGAGCATTCATTAAATGATTCACTGTTATTTTGGAAAGAAGTGTTGTTAACTGTTAAATTCAGGATAACCTTCCTTCTCTATGGCCGCAGATGTTTTACTCCACAAACCCACACAGAAGTTTTTTTTTCTATGTCCCCCAAGTTTACTTCTGAAGAGATTTATCTGGGATCCAGGTTGTTGAATTAGTTAATTTGTCTAAAGAAAGCAGGGTCCAGAAAAATGTTCATGTTGATTTATGTATAGAACTGTTCAGGTTTTGAAACTGTAAAGTACATGCAAACTAGTTGAGAAAAATGTGTATATTTGCTTTTATGCCTGTCTTTCATTTTTATATCTGGGCTCATCATGGAAAAAAGTTTAATAGGATTTGCATCATGCTGTGACTTCATGCCTCAGAAAAGTATGTTTTATGGTTCTCCCATATAAATCTTATTATTGTATTGCTATTCCTTTAATGAAAATGGTTTAATGAGGTTATAAAGTATACAGATATCACTGTCCCAACTCTGTTTAACAGCTGTGGCTAAGTACAGGCATTCAAGATGCCCGAGGTGGAAGTGCTCTAAATTTTGAGCTTTACTCTAAGTGGCCAGGTGGGGATCAAGCAGAATACACGTTAGCCTTGGATGGAGGGGAGGCTCAGAGCATGCCTGCATGGCCCAAGCCTAGAAGTCAGGGAGGGCTCTCACATGCTTCCCAGCATGCCCTCTGGGCTTCCCAGGATGCCAAAGATTCCCAAGCAGAGTCAAATGGCCGAGCCAACCACCATTTGACTGCTGGATACAGGCCACTATGCCCCCAACCCCCTGCTGTCATAATGCCAGGGTTGTGTGTATGTCCATGTGTGCGTTCAGGATTCCTGGGTTCTGTGTGTGTGAGTGTTTGTGTCTGTACCCCTCCCTCCCCCACCCCACACACAGAACCCAGGTGTCTGGGGCACAACGGCCCACTGACTTTCACACAGCTGACGAGGATGATGCCTGCCTCTTGTGTAACTCCACGTTCCCTGGGGTTATAATGGGCGCCATGCTTCTAGGGTCCCCAATTTCATAATCATATCATTGCCCCCCTCTCAATCCCCACCCCCTCATTCCTCACTGGGAGCCCAGTGTAACTCCTCCTGCCTTGGCTCATGAAGACCTATGTATGGGCAAGTGGACCTCCGGCACTTCAACTACAGACTGGGCCTGGCACACAAACACATGCAGCACAGGGATGGTGGAGAAGGCGAGGCTCCCAATGATGTGTATGTCCCCAGCCTCACACCATGGCAGACTGTCCAGATCTGCGAAGCTCTGCCTGACTCTCTTCTTACCTATGTGGACCAGGAGCCCTCCCCGGATGAGTGTGGCCAGAGGGCTTTGAGTACCATGGGTCTTCTGCCACAGGCACCTCTGGTTCTGCACTAAGGGCAGTGCTGCCCACAACCCAGGCTTCCTGGGCTACAGTCTCCCTGTGGGAGGTGGCACTGCTACCACTCAGAGGTGTCATGGCTGGATCCCAAGTGGTCTTTTACTCCTAATCCTGCAATTGTGATCATCTCAGCTCCCTAGTGGTGAGGATTGCCTCCTTCAGATAGCATGTGGCCATCTGGAGACCCTATTCTTGGACCTTTGCAGTGTGTTCCTGGACCAGGATGGCTTGTTCAAGTACCATGGTAATACGGGCGAAAGCAGTCGCCAATCTGTCCATTCTAACTGCCCACACTGAGGGTCCCTTCTATCCTGATTTTGCTAGTACTATCTATGCACGTGTCTCCAGCCAACATCCTGGATCCAGAATCTCAGGCTCAACAACTGGGCCTCCTGCACACAACTGTGGACTCTGCAGACAAGGGAGATGCTGAAGGACCTATGGTGAGTCCCTTTCCTGGACGCTTTCCCTTGCCTGGGGCCAGAAGTCGTGCAGCTGCTCACAACTTGGCACTGACCATGGAGTGCAATGCTGTGAAATGCCTGCATTCTGCCTCCCAGCTGGAAACAACCTGGACTCCTGGGTTCTATCTCCCTGCTGTGGGAGGCCTGGGAGGGCTGCGAACTGATGTGTCCAGGCCTGGAGGGATGAGACCTCTCTGGTTCTCCAGGAGGAGAGGGAGGGAGGGAGGGAGGGATTGGGGGAAAATTCCTATTTCCCACTGTGCCTTACTGGCATTGGTGCTCTGCCACACAATGCCTGGAGATGTGCCAGCAAAAGCCTGCAGTTGTGACTGTTGGTTACACCTTGGCTGTGAAACTTGGAAAAAGGTTTCAGTATTTTTTGGAGTTTGATTGGGTGCTGTTTTGCCTAAAGTAGTTTCGTGTCAACCATCTGGCCTTTCTCAGGAAAGCAACATGACCTCGAGGGATGGAGTGGCCAGTTTACAATTTACCAGATTTATGGTCACTCAGTGTGACACAGACTGATAAGCCCCCAACAACAGTAGCGAGTACTGGCAGTGGCACCTCTGCTTCATTCCAGGCCAGTGACCTGGGGCTTGGTGGGCAGTGTTTGAGGCAGAAGGTCAGTGGGGAGCATCAATAAATCAGTATAATCATACTTTGACATGGACAACTGTTGAGCCAAGAGCACGCCGAACATCAGAGTGGGCAACTATATCCTTCCCTATGAGCATACCCCAAGCTACCAAGGAATCACATTGGACTGTTTCCTCATCTATAAACATCACATTCAGAGGGTCAGCAGTAAAGTCTCTGCACAGGTAGATGCCTTAAGATGTTTAGCCGGCACGACATTGTGTGCCAACTTCAAAGTGCTCAGAACTACCACACTTGCAGTGGTATACACCTCAGCAGATTACCATACTCCTGTATGGTCCAGAAGTTGTCATACTAAAAAACTTGACACTGTACTTAACAGTGAGCAGAAACTCGTAACAGGCTGCACAGTTTACACATACACAGATGTACTTCCTGCACTCTTGGTCATTAGATCAAGAGACATAAGAAGACAGACCCTAACTGCTCCTCTCCTGCCAAGTTTCTGGGCTTGCAGAGCGCCCAGGAGGCCAAGTATTGTGGCCTTGTGTGTTGCACCAAATTTAGATAAGGGGTGGGGTGAATGGAAATCAAATGATCATTCGAACTAATCCTGTCTGGAATCTATTCCTACAGAATGTTATACCGACACTAAATGAGTCCCCCACTGAGCATGACCTTGACAGAGAAGTGCGGGTCAAGCTGAAGACTGAGATCTGGATACGGATGCTTCAAAATAACCCTCTTGGACAGCCCCCTGTGTGAACGTGGTGTCCAGCAGGGAGCATAGCACTTAATCAAAAGCTGTAAGCTTTACAAATAACGAGACAGGGTAGATGGAATCCACATACTGAATGATAATACCAGACAGTGGCTTGTAGCTGGCTGGAGGAAACAAGTGGGGGGTTGGAAACAGGGGCATTGCCACCTTGGGTCACTGAGATTCTGGGGGCAGGGCCAGCCTGGTGCTCCAGCAGACTACAGGAGCTCTGGACTAGGCTAGAGCACCATCCTGGGAGAAAGGGTGAGCAGGGTGCTGCAATGCTCTATAGGATGTTGGTGGAATGCCACCTATTGTGAATTGTGATGGGATGTGGTACAGATATTTATTACAGTGCTCTAACCTACAGCACTCAAGTTTGATACCGCATCAATCCATAGCTATTTTAGAGCAGGATCTGCCATTTTTTCAGTGCTCTATGGGTCCTGACCATCTGTTCGGTGACAGCTGTAGAGTACTTTCTGCATGCCTACTGCACAATAAGCGTTAATTTCTGTACCTGGCGTCTGTGGATAAAAGTTGGGTTTTTTTCTGTAATACTCCTATTACTTAAAATACCCAAATGAAATGAAACCTCCTTCATGACCTGGAAATTCAAATGTGACTGCTCTCCAGTAAAGTCATACTGAGCTGCTGACCAAAAACAGATGACAAAGAATGGGCCTTTCTCAAACATGCCCCTACTTTAGCTAAAGGTTAATTTAACACATACAACCTTAATGGATATTTTAAAGTGTGTATGTGTCTGTGTGTGTGTGCACGCATGCATTGTAGATCAAAGCAGGGATAAAGAAATAATCATAATGGATCAGGCCTAAGGGCCCTTCAGTCCAGTATCTTGCCACTTACAACAGTACTAGATGCTTCAGAGGGGGCACGTCTACATGAGCTGTTTATTACGGAGTTTCCTGATTAACTCCACAGTAAAGCGTAACCGTCTACAGGTGTGGTGCTATTAGGATGGAGTAAGCTAATTAAATCTGTCATAGGATAGTAGTGTCAAACACAAGCTGACAGGCTCACCTCTGGGGGGCCCCTGCTGGCTGGGGGTGGTCCGTCCTGGCTCAATGTGCTGCGGTACCAGGCACACAAGCAAACGGCACGCCCAGGAGCAATAAACTCTGGGGTAAAGTATGCCAGATTTTATTCAATCACCTTAGTAGCATATGTAGATGCACCCAGGAAGATGTAAATAAGTAGTAGGCAGAGTTGGGGGTAACTGGTTAGAGCTCATCCTGGGCTCCAGTTGTTATTGATTAACTTAAAGCATGAGGAATAGCACCCCTTCCACACATTTGTTATCATAAATTATAACTGTAGATATACTTGAGAGTCACATAAATATGCGATTTAAAAAATGTATTAAGTCCTTCCAAATTCCAGTTGTAATGATTTTCACCATCTTATATGTTGTATGAAAAAAAATCCTTTAAATTGGTTTAGAATTCCCTAACTTCTTATTCCACTGAGTGGCCCCTTGTTTTTGATTAATGAGACAGGGAGAACAAGAAATAATTTAAGCCATTCACAATTTTATATACTTTTATCATACCCTACTCTTTTCAGTCTCTCTAAATGTGAGGGTTTTTTTCCATACCCCTCTTCATTTTCCTGACTCTTTGAATACCACCTGCTCAGCGATACCTGCTTGGATATGGAATGATATGTACTGAACACTGTGTTCCAGATGAGGTTGCAAAATGTATGTATATAAAGGAATTTTAATAGTCATTGTCTAATTCACCATATAATTCTTTATGTCACCTTTTCTGACCACAGCATTGTTTAATTGCCTAGCGTGACTTCCCTTTCTGGAGTTGATACAGTTAATTTGTCCTTCAAACATGTTTTACTTTACAATTACCCATGCTACATTTCATTTGTAATTGTGTTTTCTGCTTCTCTCTCTCATTTAGGTCTTTTTGACCTACATTTCCCCATGTTGATCTATGACCTAGACAACCCTAATTAACATGCATTGCCTGCACATGTTGCTGTGTCAGTGCTCATTTCCCTTTCCAGGATATTGATGAATATTTTAACTAGTATGGAACAAAGTACTATGCAATACCCTGATATCAGATGAAGACTAACCATTTATTTTTACAGGTTGATTGCTGTCTGTTGAGCAGTACTTGAGCTTAGTGAAACTACATTAGCTATCATCCCATAACTACTTTAATTTTTTATTCCTGTGAAGGACATTGTCAAAGGCCTTTCAGGAGTCTAGATGAAACATGTCAACCAATTAACTGTTCTTGGTTCACTACACATTGGCATATTCAAAGAATTCTAAGGAATGGATAAGACATGAGTTTCATCTGCTAATTAATAAACTAGCAAATTCCTTTGCTGTCATATCATTAGAATACCAATATGTTGGGTAAAGTTGTAAGGCTATGTGGCCTGCTTAAGGCTCCCCAGATCAATCCTAAATTTAGGTACATTTCCCAGCCTCATAGTAGAACATATTGAGATTAATTGTGCTACTATATTTAAAGCACAAATTCCCACTGATTTTGAAAGGAAGCATGCAAGAAGTATGAATGTAGAAAAGCTGACAGGAGAACTTGAAGAGGTCCCATTGGTGCAGACTGAAAATAATGTTACAGTCTGAATCCTGGTACATCCTCTGCTTAAATCAGAGGATTTAAGGACTAATCAGGAAATCTAACATTAGTGGAAAAACTACATAAAATTTATGTTCGCCTCTGTACAACACACCAACTTTTTGTGTGGATACCTTCTATAGCAGCAGCTGACAACCTTTACAGTAGAGCTGTGCAAAGCTTCGGTCCCTGATTCGATTCAGCGGAGATTCAGCCCGATTTGGTGGCTGAATCTCCTAATCCAAATTGAATCAGAGGACCCTTTAATCTCTCTGAATCAAATCAGAACTATCCAAATTGATTTGGAAAGATTCAGAGATTCGGACATAGAGACAGCTTTAAATGTTTTTTCTACATACCTCTAGGTGCAGGGGCTCATGAGTGCTATGATGCTGGGGCGCATGGAATGTCCCACAGAAGCACAGGGGGCTCCCCACCGTGCTTGGCAGCAGACCTGGAAGTGGACCAGAAACACTTCCGGTCCACTTCCAGGTCCACTGGGGAGTGCGCTGGGGGGGGGGTCCCTCTGGCTCCCCCCATCTCCCCCCCCAGCTCAGTAGCTGGTGCCTCCTGGGTCTGGGGGGACACCCGGGGTCCTCTTGTGGATGATCGCGGAGCCAGCGAGGTGCGGGGGGGGGAAGTGGACCCAGAAGTGGACCAAGTTCGCCACTGAGCACATGGAGGGGATGCTTCTGTGGGATGCTCCATGCACCCCAGCATTGCAGTGATCACGAGCTGCGCCTGCTACCTCAAGGTATATAGAAAAAAACTTTTGAAGCTGTGACTATGACCGAATTGCTGATTCTCCAAATCAGCAGCGAACTTTCAGATTTGGATTTGGCCAAATCGAATCAGGGACAGTGATCCGAATCAATGAATTGAATCACTGTCCCTGATTTGGGCTGACTCCGAATCCAAATCGAATAGGGCCCGCTTCGCACTCCCCTACTTTACAGGCCATGGGCTGGAATGAACCAGCTTTGGTCAGGGGTAGGCAGGTGCTAGGACCTGTCCACCACCATTTCTTCTTGTCGTGGCCTCAGGGAAGTCCCTTTTGCTGAACACCACTGATGCTTCATATCCATTGGCCAAATCCAAGGGCTTCATGGGCTGGATATGGCTTACAGGCAGTTGGTTGCTTGCCTTAATACAATTTGCAGAGCAATAGCTACTTTCTATTCATTCTACACTGAGAATGTTGAATAGTGCTTAGTTCAGATTTTATAACAGAAGAGAGTTGCAGGTAATCACTGGCCAAAAACTGCCACTTAAAAGGTGAGTTTTGAATTCATTTAGCAAAGGGGAACAAGAAGAACAAAAATGATTCAACTTTCTTCTAGCTCTCCTAAAGTGACAAAGGAAAAAAGGCAGCTGAGAGGTTCTAGCTGCCTTTGCAGCTAATGACTGAAAAGAAAATTCTTATCAGTTAAATAACAAAGAGGAAAGACAGAAGATAATGTTTCAAAAGCATTTAAATCCTATTGACATCCATTATTTCTTTTTTTCCTACCTGCTGTTTAAAAAACATTGAAAATGAGGATCAAAGAATGTCTTTATTTTTATGGGGTTCTGCTTACCCATGACTACAAATTCATGAATAGTTGTAACACCATTGGAGATGGCCAAATGGCTAGTAAGACTGTGGTTTTACTAGTCTATATCTTTTCAGCCTGTTTGAATCTAGTTTTTAGGGTTGTAGCATTTCCTGAATGGAGGAAAAAGAAAAACATCTTTGGTTTGATTAAATGCAGATTGACTAACCTTGAACAGAGAATCAGAGAAAGCAGAGAAAGTTAGAGAGAAGCTCTGTGACTATCTTTTGGTATGCTTTTGATATGTGTATTTCTGTACACTGTAAGGGAGTGTCACAGAGTAATGTTGCACTTTTTGTGAAGGCTGAAGAATTTCACATTTATGTAAGAGGTCCAAGCTTTGATTTGTCTTTATTTAAATAAATTGAAAGGATAGTAGACCTCTGCTTGGATGCCACCATTCCTAATTTTAAGTTTCCTTGCATTGTTATTGCACATTGGACTGCTTCTGATTGACTTGTTTTTTTTCCATGTTATGACTGCATACTTTCTGTGAATAAGAGGAAAAGAGATTGTTTTAGGATACATTATGACAAATTAACATTTCTGTCTTGATACAATTGTGCTTAATATTTTTATTTTTTGCAGTTTACTGGAAGCACCTGGGAGGTAAATCTGGCATGTACCTTAGATGTGAAAATGAAGCAGTATTTTGTCAATCAGACCAACTTTTTGGAGTTTATATTTATTTTGAAATGGAACAGATTATTCCACTTTAAATGAAGTCCAAGAACTTGGGCACAGTCCCCCAAGAAAGAGAAAAATATGTAAAGAAAGTCTGATGAAATATACAGGCAAATGCTTACCTTTATAGAATTATTACCACCATCATTCCTGATGTAATAATTTCTTCATCTGAAAATTGTAAATGATGACACCTATCTACTGTTGTAAAAAATTAAGACCTGTGAATATAAAATGCTATGTAAGTGATATGTATTATAATTATTCTAGTGAAATACTCCCAGTTAACTGCAGGAGTACAGAAACACAGACTTGCCGTTTTATTGCAAGTGCTAGTCATGTAAAAATATAAATTGAACCTTTAAAATGAGAAAATGAGGACCATTTATAGATTAGCTCTAGCAGCAACAGCAAGATATTCTGGACATGGTGCTGAAATGGTCATCTAATGTTAGAAGGTTGTGGGTAATGATTCTAAACTATAGGGCAGGCACTCAAACTAAACATTAAATAGCGAACTATCTGACTATCTGTATGACTATCTCAGATGCAAAAGTGAAAAAGATAACTCAAGATTTCTACGGTCCAAGATGAAATTTTGGCTGAAACATGGGGCCAGGGTTTCCATGGGGACCAGCCCCAACAGTGCTGGCAGGGGACGCGGCTGGGTGGGGAGTTGCTTCAGGGCTGGGATCTTGCCGGGATGACGGTGAGGTCCAGAGCTGGGGCAGAGCTGTTCAACTGCCCGCATGCCCTGGGTAAGGGTGTGCAAGTAGTGGATCATGGTTCTACCTTGTCTCTGGACCATGCTGTCCCCACTGGAACATCCCAGCCCCAACTGCAGAGCATCTCCTCACCCAGCCACTCACCCTGCCAGTGCTGCTTGGGTCAGTCTCCATGGAAACCCTGGCCTCTGCTGTTAGGATGTCACTGCTGCTGGGGTTTCCATGGAAACTGGCTGCTGCAACACAGGCAGGGGCTGCTGGGAAATGGAGTCTGGCCACTGGCCAGATCCACCATTTTGTCTACCCCTGGGGCAAAGAAAGAAAGGGCAGAGGGACAGGCAACCTTTGAGCAGACACAAAGGACAGGGCCAGGGAGGGACTGGGGGAAGACTTGTTTATGGTAAACTTATGCAGAGTTTAGATTATGGTTTTTATAGGATAGTTTGGATAGGGATGATCTTGCCTCAGGTAGGGGTCTGGACTAGAAGACTTCTGGAGGTTCTTTCCAGTCCTTCTCTATGATTCTATGACTTACCCCACATCACGAGAACTGCAAAAGGAGGTCACATTTGTCCTGGGATAAGCCATCTTATCCCAGGACACAGCACAATCATGCAGATGCCCACATTTGTCATAGGGGAATACATCCTAAAAAAAAAATTCATGGGATATGAAGCACTGTCGGCTTATTCTGGGATATCTCACACCACATCTGCATGGCTGTCATGGGCTAATATGGTTAAATCAATGGTTTGATCAATGATCAATGGTTGGATCAACGATCATGGATCAATAGTCAAATTGATGATCAAGGGTCAATGGTTTGGACAACAATCCTAGGTACTGACCAAAGATTATGGGTCACTAGTCAAATCAATGATCAAGAACCAATGGTTTGCCAATGATCGTGGGTTAATGGTCAAATCAATGATCATGAGTCAAAGATCAAGGGTCAATGGTCTGGTCAATGATCAAGGGCCAATGGTCAAATTAATGATCATGGGTCAATGAACCAATCAGCGATCAAGGGTCAAGGGTCCATTTGGATGCATATCTTGCTGGGATTCTTTGACCCTAGCTGACTTCCTGCCTTTTGGGCAGGGGGGCTGGACCCAATGTTACAAGGTCCCTACCAGCCCTTATGTCTACGAAATCTATAGAATCTATGAAATCCAATCAACGATCAAGGGTCAATGGTCAGTTTGGATGCTTATCGTGCTGGGATCCTTTCACTCTAGCTGACATCCTGCCCTTTGGGCGGGGGCTGGACCCGATGATCTGACGAGGTCCCTTCCAGCGCTAATGTCTATGAAATCCAATCAACGATCATGGGTCAATGGTCAAATCAAAGATCAAGGGTCAATGGTCAAATCAATGACCATGGATCAATGGTTTGGTCTATGATTAGTCAATGGTCAAATAATGATTGTTGTGGGTCAAATCTATGATTGTTTGGTCAACGGTTGTGGGTCAATAGTTCGGTCAACGATTGTGGGTTAATGGTCAAATCAAAGATCAAAGGTCAGTGGTCAAATCAACGATCATGGATCAATGGTTTGGTCTGATTGTGGGTCAAATCACCGTCGTTGCGGGTCAAATCTACGATTGTTTGGTCATTGACTGTGGGTCAGTAGTTTGGTCAACGATTGTGGGTCAATGGTCAAGTTGACGGTCATGGATCAATGGTTTGGTTTAGACGGTCAATTCTACGATCGTTTGGTCAACGACCCTGGGTCAGTCGACAATCAGGAGTCAACGCTCAGCGGGTCGGTGAACGATCCCGGGCCAGTGGTCAACTCGAGGGTCAGGGACCCACCGATGGGGCCGGCCACCCCCGAAGGGCCGCGCCT
>NW_005842232.1:1053309-1053549 GCF_000455745.1 Alligator sinensis | reverse complement strand
CGCCCTGCCCCTGCTGCTCCGCCCGCGCCGCGCCGCCGCGCCAGGTGAGAGCGCCGCCGGGGCGGGGGGAGGGAGGGAGACAGGGGGCATGGCTTTGCCCTGACCTTGGCCGAGGTCCCGAGCCCGGGGGGAGCTCCTCCCTTCGCAGCCCGGGGGTGCCTGCGCCCTGCCGCCGCCTCGGGGTGGGGGGCAGATCCAGGCAGCTGTGGCCTGTCGTGGCAGGGGGGGGGCTGGGCGCCC
>NW_005842232.1:1047733-1053278 GCF_000455745.1 Alligator sinensis | reverse complement strand
CGTGGCAGGAGTGGGGCTGTGCGCCTCCAGCCCCTGCCACAAACCGAGCGCCCTGGCTTGGCCCCCAGCTCCCCGCGGCGGATCTCTTGCGCCCCTCCTTCGGGCTCAGGGCACGGAGGAGGGCTGTGCAGCGCTTGGGTGCTGTGGGGAAGGAGCTGGTGAGAAACCCCTGGTGCCTTGTGCCTTCTCCGGCAAACTGCCCTTCGCTCCCTGGCTTTCTGGCCTGCTGCTTCCCGCAAAGTGAATGTCACCCCCTTGCTTTATTCCGCCTGGACTTTATCCAGTGTCCTGCTACCTGTGTACTCTTTCTGACCCGATTCGACTCCCTCACCTTCTCTGCCTTATCCTTTCACTGTTCCCTGCCACAATCCTGTCCACGTTCTGTAGATGGAGTACCCATCTGTCATTCCTTGCCAGGGGCAACTGAAAACAGAGTGGGGGAGGATGCAATTCCCTGGCCTTCCTATTTTGCCCTGAGGAGCTTTGGTTGAACTCCTGTGACCCTTATGGCTTGTAACATTTTTTTTTACCTTTTTATTTTTTTGGGTGGTTAACAACAACAGCAAAACCCCCCTGTAGTAATAATATTCTGCTTTTTCTCGCCCGATGTGTAGGAGGGAAGTTTGAGGTTTCCAGGAAACAAAAATCTGGGAATCTTCTCATTCCTGATATCAACATGCTAGATACCTTAGCGAACTCACAGAAGCAGTTTCCATTGTGTTACCTTTTCTTGTCAAGCGCTCTTTGCCACTTTGGAAAGCCCGAGACCAAAATGTAAGGAGCTACAGTCTCACTGCAACTGCGTATACAGCTTCAGAAGTCTGGTTCATCTAACTTTCTCTGACTAGCTACGGATGTGCTCCTTACAGATGTTTTAAAAAGTACGACTGCCACAAATAGGTTGTGGATGTGTATGTGGAGTTCAGTGAGAGGTTTATCTGTAATGTCTCATAAAAGTGAGCTCCAAATTGACACGTGGAAGGACAAGGCAATAGAGAATTAGTCCGTTGTAAAATGAATGCTAGGATAGAATGGGACAGATTTCCTCATGTGCATCCATTGGGCAATATATCTTCTGCTTTTCTTCATTCCTGAGTAAATTGCTTCAGATTTGGGCTTTGTTTTCTTAAAAGGAAAGCAGGCGATAACGAAAAAAAAATTCAGGCAGATGTGCCTGTAGTTTTGTCAGCTGACCATTTTTCTAGCATTAGTTTTTTCTTGGCAGGATAAAGTTGGGTATTATGCCTAATGTGTGTAATGCTTTCAAAATCATTTAGAATTGGACAGAAATAGGGTAACAAAGTTTGACTCAACTTTTTATTTTATCATAACCTCAGATAATGTCTAGGAAAAAGCTCCAAAGTTGATTGAATTTGAAGCAGGGATTTTAAAAAACAAGCAGCTGTATTAATAAGGATGTTCTTGTATGGGCATTAAGTTAATAATATCTGTATTCTTTTTTAAAACGGTAACAGTAGTATAAAAAAAGCACTAAAAGTGAAAGTAAAATATTTGTAAGCATAGGCATACTTAAATCTAGGATCAAAATTAGCTACACTTATTGGCATAAAGGAAAGAAGCAGCTTCTGGGTTGTGAGCTAGGAAGTTAATGCTCTACCTGAAAACTTTTCACAACTTTTTCTGTTTTTCTCAGTTCTCAAAATTATGATTACAACAATACAACATGAATGCCATCAGACCTTACTGTGAGAGAAAGCGAGCGAGAGAGAGAGAGAGATTTAAAGGGGCATGTGCCTTGTGCTTTTAGTTGCTCAGGTCACTGTTCTAGAATTGGGAACGCCAAGCGACTTGACCTGGTCAAGTTCTTAGCTGTAATTCAGGACGGATGCATCTCCAAGGTAGAAGCTATCCTGGGATAGTTCCACTGTCAAGTTGTATACTGGTGAATTAAGACTCCTGTTAGTGTATATGCAGTCCTCTTATGCCCTTGTTTTCATTTCCAAAGAAAAAGTTGTTTTTTTAAGTTTCATAGTAAGACATTTGGGAGCTGAAGTCTGAAGAAAACTATGTAATTAAAGTAGTTCTTTTTGTTTCTTATGTTAATCAAGATTGTGTGATATTGTCCCATTGAAGTTTAACCTATTTTTTTTTAAAAGATGACTTCTAGTATTTGTGGTTACCTTTAAAATTTGGCAAATGCTATAGTTAAAGATTAGGCATTTGTAAATGTTTGGGTACTCGGAACTGTTTAGATGGTATAAGCTAAATTCTGTGGGGAAAAAAACTTAGCTTAGTACATGTTTAGATTTGTGAACTGAACACAAGTGTAAATATACAACACAAAGTTGCAAACTTCAGGCTCTTTTTGGACAAAAGTAGCAGGTGGTTTGCTTGCAGCTTTGGTCCTGCAACATAGAAAATGTTAACAAGATGTAATAAAATATAGCTTGTCAATTAAATTCAAATAAGTGAAATTAGTGCATGAAAATATAGGAGTGTGCATATATGTATTACACAGCATGTAGGTATAACATAAACAACATTTAGTATTTATTGCATAAATAGCCTACTTATAGATCTGTATGTTAACAATAATCTGTGAACTAAGATAACTAATAGTTACCTTAAGATTACTGCATGCATAGCCTTCTTTCAGTGCTTAGTTTTGATTAATTGAAAAATAACTGAAGGTACAAACAACTTGGTGTAAAGTGAGATGATGCCTTATAACTAGGTTTTAAAACAAAAATCTATTCAATGAACTTGCAGGAAAAAAGAGCTAAAGTTAATTGTTATATCAGGAAATTAACAATAGAAATGTTGTCCTAGCCCATTGTAAGTCACTTCATTATTTCCTTTTTAAAAATCATGCTGTCACTGATACTAGCAGTTGTTTCACAGAGTTGGAATTTCTCTGATATTTTTGAATAGCTAAAGATTATTTTTCTCCTCGTGCTGCATTTGATCTCTTGTTGTATAAAGTGTTTCATTATAATTTGGTGCAGAGTTACTTAACTTTCTATGGTTTGTATTCTGTTTAAAAATATATATATTGTTAATGTTTGACACTTCAGGGAGAGAGAAAATAACTTTGAACGAAGTACTTTCTTTAGAGGTTAGAAGGCCAAGTTATACATCTTTAAAAGAAGTTTTTAATATCACATAGCTTTAATTGGCCCAAATCTCCTTCTAATTAGTCAATGCACAGCAAATATGCAGAAAAAACATTTCTTGTAACATTTATAATTGTGGTTTTCTGAAATATTTATATCAAAGACGGAATAAGGGTGTTTCACACTGCCTAAAATAACAATAGTTTTAAGGTATTACAGAGCTTTTTCACATGTGATGCTGAGTAGTAGTGTTGGGTGAAGCAATTTATAGCTCAGAAAAGTCTGCGGGATCCATTCAGATGAAAGATTCTATGTAGTGTGTGTGTGTGTGTGTGTGTGTGTGTGTGTGTGTGTGTGTGTGTGTGTGTGTGTGTAAAATACAATTAAATTACATACCTTTTGTCTTCTAGTTTTGAGAGAGAGCATTTTTTTTTAGGTTGCCAAAGATTCAAGAGTCAGGAAACACCAGATCATGTGTTGCCTACCACTGAATGAGGCATGAGACTTTATGGAGAAAAATTAGTGTCAAAAGACTGCATCATAATGTGTAGGCACTAGGAAACGGAGTTAAGGTTGTACGGGCAATTATAAGCCTGGCATTTTCTAACTTTCACATGTTTGCCTTTATAACCTAAGTAGCTTTCTTATGATGTGATTTTTGCATGCATTTTCATTGTCCCCTCTCTCTCTCTCTCTCTCGCCCTCCTTAAGGAAAGATGAAAGGTGCAAATATCAGTTGTATTTCTATATAGCTACTCTTCTGTGCGCATCATCAGCAGGGTTTGAATCCTTAACATGTATGGGAATAGTTAAAAGCTGTAACTGCACAGAACTAGCTATATATCATCACCTGATGGCTAGAGAATGCTGTTATCCTGGGAGGGTGCAGGGAGATAGTGACAGTGTCCTATGGCCTTGGACCATGAGGTGGTTGATTGACACTCAGCTTGGTTTTATCCCCTCTCCTGAATTTGTGGGATGGGATGAGGATGAGATGAGGCCATGGATGCTTTGCATTGCCACAGCAGATGCTATCACCCAAGCCAGTGCCGTATGCTGCTACAGTGTTAGCCCAGCTCTTTAGAATGCTGTTGCTCAGTCATTGGTTTGGCCTACTGCTAAACTTTTTTTGAGTTACGCAGACAAGAGAAGAGGAATAGTGGCTTTCCACATTTTGTAATCCACCTAAACGTGAATGGGGTGTTGTTTTTTGGGGTTGTTTTTTTTTTGCTTGAGAGCCTTTTTCCTTGGGAATCGCACAGTTTGGCAGCACAATGGAAAGTTGGCCACCGAAATAGGGTGGTTAATCAGCTCCCTGTCGAACACTGAAGCATATCATGGAAGAACCCCAAAGTGCTTCAACCGCAGTGGGCTTCGACCATTGTAGTATAGTGGCTTTAGACTTCCCTGGAGAGAATTCACTTGCTCTTGAAGTTGAGTGTAGGAGTCTTTTAACAGCACCAGTCATCCTATAGCAGTGAAGAACATCTGTCTCTGTTAATGTTGTGACAAGACAGTGTGGCCTACAGTGTTGCAATTAAGATTATGTTACTCTTGCACATCCTTAACTGTTGCAGTGTTGGTGTACTACTATAGTTAAATATTACATAGATTGTAAACATCATACACATGTAAAATCAAGGGTTGAGTAAATCTGGGACACTCCCCTGCTTTGAAGTTAATTTATATTATTAAAAACACGCCATGTCTTTTATTAAGTGTGCTGTTCTCTGGAAGTGATATTGGTAAATTGTGATAGGATGTATTATGTCATTGTATAATATGAAACTATTAAAACCAGCTTCTGCGTGTATGTGTTATACAACCCTCACTTGCAAAACTATATTCAAGTAATGTGAGAATGCAGAACATGCAGCTGTTAATATACAGCTCCTTGGAATGATATGATGTAATTAAGCAGGGTTAATGATTCATACTGACCACCAGAAAAGCTCTGTAGCAATGTAAGGAAAGGACATGTCAGCACTTCCCATATTTTTTAAAACGAGGGTTTGTATCTCCTGGTGCAGTCTTCAGAATTAATTTTTGAAAGAATTTATACAAGACATTTGCCAAAACCCCTAACCCAGAACCAGCAGCTGTATCAAAACATATTGTAACATTCTGTAACATTATCTTCACTAATCTATAAAAATGCAAAATATTACAGAATAATTCGAACAGATGCAAAGAAGGATGCAGCAGCAAAAACAGAACTGAAAAATTACTCGGACAAACAGTATTTGGGATGTTCCATTATAGCATGTTTGAAAACCTGTCATGAAAAATCTACTAGCTTGTGTAATTTCCCTAGGAATTTCTCTTTTGGTTTCTTGGCAAAAGTGAAATAACAGATAAGGAATAAGGGGATTATCTCTTTCCCCCACTACTTTATTGTTTTGTTAAACAACCTCAGCAGTCACTATTTGATGAGGCACTCTTAATGTTTATTCCCCTCAATTTTTTTTGTG
>NW_005842232.1:1019788-1047723 GCF_000455745.1 Alligator sinensis | reverse complement strand
GCTCTTCCCTGATGGCTCCTTTTGTATTTCCTTACTTATACATATTATGCCATTATGGAGCACCTCAAGAAAGTGTCTGTTTGCTCTTCTCACAGTTTGTTGGTATGACTCTAGTTTGACAACTGGAAAAGAAAAGGTAGAGAAATGGGTGTCTACACAGAGTGTCTTGCAGCTCTGCAGTATGGTTTTATAGTGCAGAGAAATAAGCTCTGGCTGGTGGCTGGCCTGTACTGTAGAGGAAGGGAGTGGCAGCTTTGTTTTACTTGTGGCAAAAATTATTGTGACCCATGCAAAAGTGTAGGTATAACCTTGCAGAGTTTCTGTGCATGCTCTGAGATTTATTTTTTAGCTATTCAGAAAATAAAATTTATTTTCATAGTATGCATTTTGGTGCTTACTAATGTTTACAAAGCTTCCCTGCCTTCCTCTTCTGTAATTAAAAATTCTGTCATTTGAGGAACCAAGAATTGTGAATTTATGGTTTAGGAAATGACTAACTCTGGAAAGTGTTGAAAAAATTCCTTAATTACCCACTGTTAGTCTGCATGAAGCATGTGATCCTACTTTCACTTAATCTATCAGAAAACAATCTTTAATTTCAGTGCAATGGGATCAGCTCTGTAACTTGCAGTGTATGATTTTAAAAAATCCTTAACCGCCAAACCAAGCTAACAACTTGTTTCAAAGCAAATATACAGAGAGCAAAGGTTTTATTGTTTATCAGGTGTCAGCTGAAATAAATGTTAACACTACAGTTCAGTAACTTGTGCAATGAGATATTGACTCAACCTTAATTTAGGGGAGGGAGGATGCTATTGTAGATGATCTGACATGTGTCAATACAATTTAAACTCTCATTGACCTACTCTGCCAAGAATTCTTGTGTCACTCCAGGAACTCTGTTCTCTCAGATGTTTTAGCTCAGTTAGAGGACAACCTGATATATTAGAACACTTTTATTTTTGAAATTCTGATGGGTTTTCCTATAGGTCACACTTCCTGCAAACCTCATCTTTAAATTTGCAAATATAATTAGTAAGGTAGGTTTCTTGGTATATTCAAAGAAGCACTGATTTCACATTGTTGAGTGTGATCAAACTTGTGCTTTCTCATTGTATCTTTATCTTACTGCCTTTATCAGGTACTCATTAATGAGTGAAGGATCAAAAGGTGGGACGGTGGCCAAGAAGCAATGGAGAATAAAAGCTTAGAAGGTTCCCCATCAGACCTAAAGTTAGTGGCTCACCCACGTGCAAAGAGTAAAGTATGGAAGTACTTTGGGTTTGATACCAATGCAGAAGGATGCATATTACAGTGGAAGAAGATCTACTGCCGCATTTGCATGGCACAGATTGCCTATTCAGGAAACACATCCAACCTTTCATACCACCTTGAGAAAAATCACCCAGATGAGTTCTGCGAATTTGTGAAAAGTAACACTGAACAAATGAGGGAAGCCTTTGCTACTGCATTTTCAAAACTGAAGCCAGAATCATCACAGCAGGTTGTTCAAGATACTTTAATTATGAAGACCAACCACAACTATGAAAACAAAAAGCATCAAGAGCTGACTTCTGCTGTGATTAGCTTAATTTGTGAGGGCATGTATCCTGCCTCTATTGTTGATGAACCCACATTCAAAGCCCTCTTGAGAACAGCTGATCCCAGATACGAACTTCCTAGCAGGAAATATTTCTGTACAAAAGCAATTCCTGAAAAATATAATGCTATTAGAGAAATTGTGTTAAAAGAACTCACTGAAGTTTTGTGGTGTGGCATATCCACTGACATGTGGAGGAGTGAAAACCAGAATAGATCTTACGTAACTGTTGCAGTTCATTTTCTCAGCAGTAGCCCTTCTAACAGCCTGGCTGTTAACTCGCGGTGTTTAAAAACATTTGAAGTGCCAGAAGAAAATACTGCAGAGACTATTACTCGTGTCCTTTATGAAACCTTCATTGAATGGGGGATCAATACAAAAGTTTTTGGTGCTACAACAGATTATGGTAAAGACATTGTAAAAGCCTGCTCCCTCCTAGATATTCCAGTACAAATGCCTTGTTTGGGGTACACTTTTAATGCAGGAATACAACAAGCTTTTCAGCTTCCAAAACTCTGTGGCCTTCTTGCCAGGTGTCGTAAACTGGTGGAATACTTCCAGCAGTCCACTGTAGCAATGTATATGTTAAGTGAGAAGCAAAAGCAGCAAAATGCTCTTCACTGCATGCTTGTAAGTGATCGTGTTTCGTGGTGGGGAAGCACCCTTGCCATGCTGCAACGTCTTAAGGAACAACAGTTTGTAATTGCAGCTGTTCTTGTGGAGGACAGCAATAACCACCATCTGATGTTGGAAGCGAGTGAGTGGAATACAATTGAAGGCCTGGTGGAACTATTACAGCCATTCAAGCAGGTTGCTGAGATGATGTCTGCATCAAAATATCCAACAATAAGTATGGTGAAACCCCTCCTCCACATGCTTCTGAATACCACATTGAACATCAAAGAAACTGATCTGAAAGAAATCAGTATGGCCAAGGAAGTCATAGCCAAAGAATTATCAACAACTTATCAGCACACACCTGAAATAGACATGTTTCTCAATGTTGCAACTTTCCTGGATCCTCGTTACAAAAAACTACCTTTCCTTTCAGCATTTGAGCGGCAGCAAGTTGAAAATAGAGTGGTAGAGGAAGCAAAAAGTCTTCTGGAAAAAGTAAAAGAAAACACATTTAGACCTGAAGAGAAGTTCTTCACTGTGTCAGAAGAGCCACCAGTGAAGAAAGTAATCATCTCTTCTACCCCGCCCCCCACCAGTGCAATCAATAACATGCTTGCTGAAATCTTTTGCCAGACAGGAGGTGTGGAAGACCAAGAGGAATGGCACGCTCAGATTGTTGAGGAATTGAGCAACTTTAAGTCACAAAAGGTCCTTGGTTTAAATGAAGACCCACTTAAGTGGTGGTCTGACAGACTAGCATTATTTCCTGTTTTACCAAAGGTACTTCAGAAATATTGGTGTATTTTGGCCACAAGGGTCTTCCCCGAACGCCTCTTTGGTTCCTCTGCTAATGTTGTAAGTGCTAAGAGGAACCGTTTAGCCCCAGCTCATGTTGATGAACAGATCTTTTTGTATGAGAACACTCGTAATGGGTCTGAAGCAGAACCTGAAGATGAAGATGAAGGGGAGTGGGGCTTGGAACAGGAACAAATTTTTAATTTAAATGACTCAGTAAATGTAAACAGCAATTTCTTTAATATCCGAGACAGTGGGTTTGTTTAGCAGGAGTGTTGTGGTACATTTAATAACAAAGAAAAGGTTTTTTTTCTTAAGTTACCAAAAAAAAAAAATCTGTTTGATGGTATGGATACTGTAAATACTCAACATAGATTTTGTTTAAGCCTCCATATTTGTGTTGCTCACTATCTTAAAACATGAATGACTTGGGATTATACAGCACTGAAACAAGTAAGTGAGTATGACAGATTCCTGATTCCTGATTATGGCCCCAACTTCAGGAAAGTGCTTATGCGAGTGTTTAATTTCCATTAATTTCAGTGAGACATTAACACATGTTTTGTGCTTTCCATAATGGGAATGCTTTGCTGAACTGATGAAGTTTTAAATATATACAAGTCCATTTGTAAGTCGTACATGGGTTAGGAGTCCAAAGTTTTAAATTGTGCTAAATTTAAGGCTGTTTTAAAATCCCATAAATTAGATCAGCAGAAACCTAGATAATTATTAAGACACAACAAAATAAGTTTAAAAAAATTGAGCCTGATCTTTTTTTTCACTACCTCATACCTTAGGCCTGGTCTATGCTAGAAGAGGTATACTGATAAAACTGTCACTTAGGAGAGTTTGTGGTGTGTGTGTGTTTGTGTGTTTGGGTTTTTTTGTTTTTTAACTGATATTGTGATGCTGGTACAGGTTTTAGTGTGGATGCACTATTGGTATATCTTGCATCACTTTCCAGGCTAGAATAAGTGGCATAAACATTATGATACAATATAGTCAAAGTGGCAAAGCTTTCTAGTGTAGACAAGCCCTGTTGTAGTTCCCTTTAGCTGTATGAAGCGATCACAAATCACAATCTAATCAAATTGGTGGTATTTTATAATCACTTTGCACAGGTACAGGGTGGCTATGCAAGGTGAAAAGGAGCAAAGGAGTCGGGCCAACTGCTAATGGAGAAAGAGATTGTAAAACTGTAAGGGCCATCTGTGTAGTAGGAGTTTTGTTTTATGAAATGTTTACCTTTTAATTTAATTTGCAACTTTGCCCAGGGAAGGAAGAAAGCCTTTCAAAAAAGTAAGCTTTAATTTTGTGTAGTCAAACAGGAAAAAGACCCCTACGCAAGTTGTTTGATTTAAAATGTTTCCTATCATGTCAGCACTTACAAACTTTTTCCTCTTGCTTTGTCTCTAGCTTCAGTTAGGCGAGAGGGCATTAGTCTGGCCCACTCAAGTATTTTGGGTACTATTTCCAAATAATCACTGTGTACTGCACTAGCTCCCCCCCGTGTGTGTATGCCTAAATATTACATCTTCTAAAGTACTTAGCAAACAAATCTTTTAATAAGGTTTTACAGGCTGAAATTAGTCTATGGTCCACTCTTTGGCTAAGAGCGGAGAGTTAGCCAGCATTCTTCGGTTATATAGGGTGGACTCTTGGAACTGATAATAGGCAAGATTTTTTTTCCTTCTTTTTCATTCTGCAACTTGATTTATTCAATGTATTCTCATTGGATAAAATGTAAATTCTCATTAGTTTACAGTGCAACATGAGGGTAAAACTGGGATGCCCTTTGAAATTCCTCTGCATCATATGATCTTGGGAATCATTGACTTTTTTCCGAGAAGAGAAATATTCACTCTGTTATAGTAGTCTCAATGACTGTCTGGCAACA
Source organism: Alligator sinensis (assembly GCF_000455745.1). NCBI lineage: Eukaryota > Metazoa > Chordata > Crocodylia > Alligatoridae > Alligator > Alligator sinensis. The sequence continues at coordinate 1,042,813 of NW_005842232.1, read as the reverse complement.
CACACGTATGTGACTTCTGGATACCAGAGTGATGGGCAGCAGTATAAAACCCGAAGATAAAATGTACACATGTGTATGTATCTGATTTATCTTATGCAGCACTGATTTAGAGAGATGTCCACCAAAAACTGCTCAGTGTATTTTCTGGGACAGTTGTATGGAATTTATCATCCTGATTGTGCTTATAGATGCATGGTTTTATAATAGGGATGGCCATAAACAAAATTTTAAAAGTGAAAATTTCAATGGTATTTAATAGGTCATCTATTTGTATTACCAAGCTGTATATATTTAAATTTTGTTCTTACAGCGCTCATCAATTGAGACTGTGTGTGTTCATTTGGGAGTAGTGGGGGGAGAGAATTTAGAAACAGGAAGGAAAGTGAACAGTAAAGTGATGTAAAATACCCGGCAGGTTTCAGCTCAGGAAAAACAGGTGCATCTAGTAATAGAACTTGGATGGATGGGCCTCCTCAATCTCCACTACTCTGCACCTTGCATAGTTATTTATGTTTGCACAGCAGGTGTAAAATACATCATTAATACATGGCATTGCTTTACATCCACTTTGCACAGGGGTCCATGATTACAGAAAGTGCAAAGTAGTGGGAGACTGGGTCTGAAGCATATGTGAAAACAAGTGTAGTTTGCCCATGAAGGGAACAGAAGAATCATAAATTAAGTGGGGGGAGGAACATGAAAGAGGCCCCTCTTCTTTTAGCTTGAGTCTTCTATATACCCTATTGGTATATAAGATAAACTTAGTATGTACATCCAGTTAACATCAGCTGATTTAACTTGCATTCATGTTCAAAGTAAATTATACCACTTTGTTACCACTGGATTTGGCCCCAAAGTCTCTGCAGCTATTGACGCTAAAGGCTGAAGTCTGTTCCCTCACTAGAGTGCTTTATAAGTAGCTACATTTTTAAATCAGTGGAGTTATGTTGGTATAAAGATGATGATCAGCCTCTAGGCCCAAATACTTCTCCCCAGTGCTGCCCGGTCTCCAACTTCTGCTGCCTTCTTCGCCTTCTCATGGCTAAAATTATTATGCAATGCAACGTGTTTGCCCCTGAATCAGTTTTACTAATACCAGTGCAGTGCACTGTTCTCTTCCTTTTAGCCTTTTAATTTTTGGTATCCAAAATAAAACTGTAATTTGTTCATTTGATGTGTCTCCGTGTTCTAAAGAAGCCATTGTTAGTCCTATCCATTGTCTGTGAGTTTTTATTTAATGTTATAAGCTTGGAATATTGTCAAATAACCCAGAGAAATAAATTAGCTACTATTTTATTTGTCTGATGTGTGTTCATATATTCAGCACTTTATGATCTGGAACTCTAGCAACCAGGACAGATTATTTTAAGTTTTTCAAGCTATATGTATTTTTTTCTTTGGATCTTGAAAGTTACTGAAATATTCTGTACAAATCTTTTTGGATTAAAAAGATATCAAGATAAAAAAATGCTTCTCTTACTGACAAGTTTGGACAGTTTATCTTGGTAAGGATTGTACATAGCATTTATTAAACAGTATACAAAAACCTGTTTGTATGTGTACTAGGGGGTAGAGGGGAACCAAGTTGCATTCTCCTATACACTTCCACAAGATGAGTAAAATATAGGTGATTTTCATCCGTTGCTGGATTAGTATATATTAAAGGTTATGCAATAGGTTTAGACTTTTAAAATTTATATTTCCTGGAAGCTGTATGTACATATGGCCAGAAATTGTTGCTTGTGGGGACACAGAAAAATTAAGGAGTTGTGGACAGAAATACAACCTCAGATTTTATTTTGTGTTTGAAAAATGTGATTTTTTTAAATTTCTTTAAAAAAAAATATTATGATTAAAAGACAAATTATTTGACTACTACTAAACTAAATATTCCACATTCAACATTAAGACTACATGGTGGTAGAAAAATGCTATTTATGTTTTTTGAAAGAATGTATTTTGTGACCTAGAAGAGTTAAAAGGAGCTATAAAATCATAGAAGCTGAAAAAGCTTTTTTCAGCAGGCTATATATACTTGAGTTTTCCAGTCTTAACCCTGTTTTTCAAATTATAGAAAAGTGCTGTGTGTAAAATGTAATAGGTGCCTCCTTTTAAAGTTTTGGAATAACTCTGGAATTCTGTATACATTTGGATTACAATAGAAACTAGAAACCTTAATTAACATTAGCATCCAATTGTGCTAGGCCCTCTACAGTTTACACGAGGATAGCGAGAGTTGCATCATACCCACAACATTTTTACTCTTTAATTCATCTTTCTTATCAATGAAGCATTTTCTTTAGTTTCTGACTTTTCACATTTTATGCCAACGATTTTATATTGGTAAAGAAGACAGTTGAGTTTACACAACGTCTAACTTTTGTTTAGGTGCAAAATCTAATTAGAAGAAGAATAATCTGGTGGTTAGGGAGTTCTTGTTTCAATTTTCTGTACTAAGACAGCTTTTCTGTTTGACACCTATGCCTCAGTCTCTCATCTGTACAAATCAGGATGATGTTTCCCTGCTTCACAGGAGAAATCCATTAAAGGTTGTGAGGTTCTCAGACTACTGTAGCTAGGGGTTGTAAAAGTATCTTAGATAAGAATTACTCGCTCTTTAAATTGCACGCTAATGTACCACTTGTGAGTAATTCTGTTGGACCCGGTTATCTGTTGTCTGGCATCTTGTAATTCGGTGTATGAAAATTTATAACAACTGTCTACCAGTTGAAGCTGATGGCAGTGTTAGTTTAGACATAGTTGTCATCACCTGATCTGTCTTTACCATTGTACAAGTTAAACCTGCTGAAAAACATGAGCCTGACACAAAAATGGTTAAACTGGATAATGTTAGGTTATGTAAGCCCTATTTACTTTACTGTTTTTAGCTGTTCAGCTGAATAGGTGATTGTAGTACTGGGAAATTTTTGTACATTTTTTTTTTTTGCTTCATATGCAAAATGTGAGAATCAGACAGTGTGATAGAGAAGTCTTCTAGGTTAGAGTATCATCTATATTTTCTCTTGAAAATGTACTGTTTTGCCCCTCTTGAAATAATTGAAAACTTGGTAAAGAATATTTTGAGGGAAAAAACACCTCAATATGTCCTTCTGTTATTTCCATTTTAATATCTTCTTTATAGAGGACCAATTGTCCTGAAGATCTTATGACTGATCTTCTAAAGTGTTACAACGCTGGTATTGGCTACCCTTACTTTTGTCAAGAAGATTTGGTTCACTTGGCTCTTTCATGGTTTATTGTCAACTGAGACAAAATATGGTGCCTCACTATACTACATCCAGGTTACTACTTTTCTGTAAAGAATTTGCTTTCTTATATAGGAATGTGGGAAATTACAGAACAATTCTTTTTATAGTAAAATAAAGTTGTTGCTTTATATTTTAAATGGCAGTAAACATACAGTAGCATCTGCAGTATTTTGTAGCAAAATGCATTTCTTTATCTGCATAACTGTATCCCTACATTTTTTACACTGGATTGGAAAAACAAATTCTCTATATGCTTTGAGTTTTATGCTCTCGGTTCATGTAAAAACATTTCTGTCAGCTTGAACATTTATTTTCCTTTTATTTTAGCCACCCTCATTTTCTGGTTCTCAGTAATCTATGATTGGACTACAAGGAGATTTAAAAAATAAAATTATCACACTAATTACAAAATGTATGTATTTCAATTGGTCAAGTTTTATGGCATGCTTTAAGAACAGTTGGTCTAATTTGAGTTGTCCCTTTTCAAAATATAAGGGAAACTAAAAAAGAAAAAAAGACTCAAGTAAGGTTCACTCAGCGATTAAAATGTTAAACTGACGATTTTGAGCACTGTTTCCTTTTCCTTTATTTCCTTACAGGAGGTAATGAGTTATCTCACTGTCAAATGTAAAGGTCAGTGTTCAAAAATGAAGGCACTTTTCTGCAGTATTTCTCTGTGATAATTAGGCCTGCTGTCTATTTGTAGGCCCTTTAGCCTGTATGAGAGAGCTAACAAGGAGATTTGGGCATATTATTTTCCAACACTGTTAAAATCAGTGTTTATGCTCACTGAACTCATGATCCAAATCTTTGATGTTGTGCACCCTGTCTTCTTATTTACACTTGTGTGAAAATGGGCATTCTGATGAAGCAACACATTTTACCCCTACTTTGCACAAATATGGGCCCTGTTTCTGAAAAGTATTTCCATTCTTGAAGGATGTCGACATGCATGCTGCAGTAGGCTTGAAGTGTTATTGTAACTGATGGTCCAAGAAATATGAAAAGCAAGGGGTTTCTTTCTTTTGTTTTTCATAACTTTTTTTTGTTACTGGACCAGCTGTACAAGTGGGGGAGATTTTTGATAAGCTCTTGGGCACAAAGTGCCCTTCTTCAGGTCTGGAAAAGAAGCAGAGACAGTCTAAGCTAAATACCAAGTAGAACAATTTCTGGTATTGTTTCACTGCAATATGTAAATGAAAATACTGAAAGAAGTTGAAGAGTGCTGCAGAACTGGAGCATAGATAAGTTATCAGAAGCAGCTCCAAAACAAGTGACTGTTCAAATGATATAAAAGATGCATGCACCCATTTTTATAGCTAAGGAATAGGTCTCTGGCTATAATAGCAAAGTAAAGGCACTTGAAAAACCCTATATCTGGCCAGAGCAGGTTTTCCCTGGCACAGTCGCTGTGAGAAGCAGCTGGAATAATGCTCGATGACAGACTTCTCAAAAACTGACACTTGAGTAGATCTGGCAGTATGTTGAAATGGGGCCACACCATTAAGCGATATGGAGATTCCAGCCATGGCAGTGGATAGCCCTGGGAGGCTGCTTTCATTCAAAGAGGTCCCTCAGTGCTATTTCTAGCTTCGGGGTGGGCAAATGTGACCCAGGGGCTTGATACAGCCCGCCAGGCCATTCTATCTGCCCCGTGGGGCCCTTAAAAAAATTTAGAAAATATTTATCTGCCCTGGGCTGCCTGTCATGTGGCCCGCAACGGCTTGCCAAAACTTAGTAAGCGGCCCTCTGCCCAAAATAATTGCCTGCCCCTGCAGCTGTTTCAGGAGCACAAGTGGTTAAAAATAATCTTGGCTGGCTTGTCTCATACTATTCCAGCTTGGCTATGGGTTTTTGTGCTGAACCTCTTCAAGACGCAACACAGGCCCTTGTTCAAGCACTGACTAGGGCCCAAATTTCTGTATGAGGTGTATAATGGTAGAGAACTGGGCTCAGCATGGATAGAAGGCATGGTTGGAGAAAATAACATAATGGTGAACATTAGTAAATGTTATGGTTCAGTATTTTAGCGGTAGAATTTAAAGAATTATCCTGAATTCTCGCTTCATGTTTAATTTAAAATAACTTTTATAAATATTCCTTAATTTGACCTCATTGACATTGCACTCACCAAATTTCATGCTTTTATAACTGATGTGAGAGACTGCCTTCTCTGGCACTTGGAAGTATAAACTCTTACTTGGTACTGTAGCTTCTATTCTGCTCTGTGTTGTAACGCTTACTGTTTGGGTGGCTGATACTGCAGTCCTTTTTTTCTTGTAGAAATACTATAGACATCAGTGGATACTTCACCTGCTGTGGTTTTCCAATATTGGGTAGGCTGATCTTGCTTCATTTTGTCTAATGCCAGGGATACGTACATAATTAAAAATGAAAATAAATATTACAGATATCTCTATTAGTATTCTGAAGTGGTAGGTAAGACTAAATAAATCATAAATGCAGTTATAAATCACTAAATTTAGATAGGATGGCAGCTTCTTAATTTCCTTGATTGATTTAATGCAGTCAGAAAAATTCTATTATAGGTATGCATGTGTTTGTGAGAAAAATGTCATATGTACAAGTAATTTCCCAGATAGACCAAAATATATTTAAATACAAATGATATATATAATTGAAATTACAGTTTCATATTCAGTTGTTCAAAAGATTTATCACCTTGAAACAAAAACTGTTGCTTTATTTCATGTGTGGGTGCAATACGTAATGTTGCATCTTGCTTGTTTTTATTCTAAACATTTTGTTTTTCATTTGTGCGATTTTCAAAATGATTAGAAAACAGGATTAAAAACGTTTTTATTATTTGGTATCTTTTTTACTTGAGGCATTGGTGGGATTTATGATTTATATAATTTACTACCAAATGTTCATCCCCAAGAAAAATTGACTGCTTGCTTGAAACTTTCAGTATTTTGCATGAAAGATGGATCTTCAACTATGAAAACATAGTTCAACAAATTTTTTTGGAAAACAAGTAATGGGTAATTCTATTCTGTCTGTGATTTAATTAGTCTACTACCCTGAGAGTTTGTAAAGGAACAAAGTAAATTAATTTATGTCCTAACTTTGAGTTCAGTAAGCATGTGGTTTTAAAGACCAAAAATAAATAGAAATAATGTAATTAAATTTTAAAATATTGCTTTGTTAATGAGAACAAAATGAAACTGTCCAATCCAATTTTTTTCAAATCTAGGCTGAGTATAGTGTAAACAAACAAAACACATACTGAAAGTAAAATTAGATTTTTCAGATCTTTTGGTTCTCATAATCTGAAATATTTTCATATGAAACCATTTGGGCATTAAAAACATGATATTGGGTTAGAAAAGCTATCTGTTTTGTTTTGTTTGCTATGCAAAACAAGTATTTTTTTTTTCTGAATCCTGTGATAGTTTATACAAGTAGTTCAAATCTATATTTTGGAGCATGTATGCTGACAGGTTGGTAAAATGTGATTTGCTTATTTGTGTGTATTGGTTCCTTCTAAGGGTGTAAACAGACATCGAACAGTGAAGTGGATCAATTTGTGTCGGGATATGTCTCAGGACAACTGATCTGCTTAATGGGGTAAAACATACATTGCCTATTGTCCTGTAGGGTTGGTGCCCACAACTCCTAGGAGCAGCTGGGGCCTGCCATTCAGGACAACACTTGGAGCACCCTTTTGCAGATGGGAATATCTGGGGGTTTCACCTTTTTGTAAAAATGTGTGGACACCAGCAGAAGAGTACTTGGGGATTTCCTGGATGCACGTCCCTGCAAATGGGGAAATCCATGGTTTCCACTCTTGTGCAGATGCTCACCTGGCGAATCCCAAACAGGATAACCTGGGCAAGTGATCCCGGGGCTTTGGGGCCCCGTGTGGTGTGCCCTGGCAACGGGAATTCCTGGGGCACGTTGGATCAGGTCTCTGAAGCCCTGGGAGAACCTGCCTGGGATAGCTGGAGAGTGCAGGCAGCCCTGCCTTCAAGCAAACAGATGTCCATCACCAGTGTTGTGGCCCCAAGGGCATGGACACACAATTTTGGGCTTTTGGGATGTGACAAGGGGCATAGACATCTGTTTCCTTGGACTTTATGCTGCCATAAAAAGTTTTATAGTGGCACAAAGATGATGTCTGTTTACACCCTAAGAATAATTTCCCTAGAATTTGGATTATTTTAATTCTTTTGCCATGTTCTTACTGAAAAATGTAAGCTGTATTCTTGATTGTTTTCTCTTAAAGTATACTGATCATCACTTTAAAATTAGGAAAGTCCCTATTCGGAACATGTTTGCCTTCATGCTGGATGTCTTGAGTCTTGTACCTTGTATAAAAAGCTTTTCATACATGCAGTCACTGAGCTCCTAATGCTGTTGCTACATTTCTAATTAGATAGTTTTGATGTTTTTTTAAATGCTCTAATTATGGCCGTTTGACTTTTGTAGGTAGCAACATTATTTTGGAGATGCATGTACTACATGTGTCAATTTACGTTTTAAAGCTCCTTTTTGGCAGTGGTATAGCATCAGAGCTATGTGATGATACAGTAAGCTTGTTATAGGTAGAAGTAGGGGTAGAGTGAGAAATGGCTGTTTTCACTGACTTGCATTGACTTGCATGCCAGACACGCTACAATTCCACGTATTTCAAGAAGGAATTGTGCTTTTATTCAGTGTTCCAACAGTAAAAGCTTTAAAATGATTGCCTACATCCTGTCTTTTGCTACACTTCGGCTTAGATAGGTAGTCTGGAATTATGGTGCATGATTAAAATATAAAATTATCCATGTTCCGTCTTTTCAAAGCCTGACGTTTCAATAGACCAAACAAATATTTATGAACATTCAAAGTTTATCCATACTAATATTTATGGGCTGTATGTTAGGTTCAAAATGATGTTCTGTGGAATGCAGGCAGTCTTAAATAATAACATAATAGTGAAATGTAACAGAAGAGTATAGTAATTTGTCATTGTAATTTATTCTTTGGTTTATGGAAAAAGCCTTTCCAGGGAGATTCTGAAGGAAAATATTTTTTTGCACTGGTTCTCTGTTGTGGCATACTTGTAAATTCTCAACAGTGAATTATCTGGCTGCAACAACATGTTACTTTGATTAAAAGTTCTCATTTGAAGGATAAGAAAGCTCTATCTAAAAACATCCAGAGTTTTATGCATAAGGAAGGAACATTTGTGAAGTTGTCATTACTCCAAAATTACAATTTTCCTTCTAGGTTTGCTTGTTTCAGGTAGTAGATAAATGTCAGTGTTCATTAGTTATGCCTTTTTGACAGGTGTGGCAGAAATTAGCCCTATACCCTTCCTGGGTGCATCTACATGCACAATTAATGTGACCCAATAAACTTCAGAGCTGTTCCAGGTGGAGCAAACTGCTTCTGGGCACAGTGTTTACACGTGCACCAGGGACATCAGCAATTTGAGCCAGGGTGGAGCAGCCCCGTGGTTGGCTGGGCTGATGGGGTGCAATGTATGCTTGCAGTCAGCATCTACACATGTGTTTCAATGCAGTTAATTACTCCACCGTAAGATAGTACTGTCTAGCATAGTACTATCTTATGGTGGAATTAATTAGTTTACTGAGCCCTAATACCAGCGCATGTGTAGATTGTGATGCTTAATGGCAGAGCTAATTAGGCTACTCCGCAGTAAAGCACACATGTAGATGCATCCCGAGTACGATTCTGATCCCACTTCCTCTCTGAAATATTGTACTACTTTCTGTGCCCTGTCCTGTGCTTTCTGCCTGTTCTGTTGCTCTCCTGTCTATTTTCTGTCCTATCAGCCACTGTGCTGCCTTTCCCCTTCCTGATCTATGTGCCATGCAGAGGCTAATGGTGGCACTTGCCTCTGCAGTGGTGGTATCCCTGCAGCAGGTTGGCCGCCCCTGAATTACACTAATGCTACTAAGAAACAAGTTAATGAAGAGGTCTGTAATGCAAATTCAAGACAACTTGGAATTTATGATAATCCCCCAATGATTAGATTCTACACATGGGAAATGATAAATTTATAATGTTTCATGTATAGACTTATTTATGGCAGGGTCATATTAAATTTGTCCCCTTCTTCTCCCTGTGCTCCACCATTGCATCAGGAAAATCAGGGGCAGAGAAGACAAGCAGCAGGGAAAGTCATGGTGCAGGAAGGGAGGCAGGCAGCCTGCCCCCTGACCTTTGCCCCCACTGGTAACTGTACACCCTGGTGCATGTTCCACTGTGCCACTTGCCCTCCCGTGGTGCCTGCTCCCCCACCACTTGTCCCTCATGCAGCCTACTCCCCCTGACTGGCTCCAGCCCTGGCTAGGCATCCTCAGGAGCTCCTCTTCACTCCCCCTACCCCCCACACAGTCTCCCCCACACTACAGACTCCCATGCTTCCCCTCCAGCACTGTGCAGTTTTCCCCAGATCAGGGCCAGAGTTGGTGCTGTAGCTAGAGCTGGAGCCAAAGTCATGGCAGTTGCCTATCCTGAGCCATTCTCTAATCCAAGATGAATTCTCTTTTTTCTTCCATGTAGCACAGTGGTAAAAAAACTTCCTCTTGGATTTGAGTAAATATGGTATTTACATTTTGAAATATTAGGTGTAATTCTTTTCTACCCTGTGCTTTGAATACTTACTCATTTGTCTGAACTGTTAATAAAGCAGGGTAATAATGTGTATACAAACTTTTTCCACAAGTGTAAATAACTGCCCATGGCATCAAGATGGTGGCAGATTATGCTCTTCATTTAAAAACCATGTTCCTTTCCCATTAGAAACTAGAGGATGCTAATTTTCTTCATCACAATTTATCAATAGGGAAAGTGGCTCTGTCACTGAAGCAAGATTAAAAGCAGCTACTGTTGAAGAAATGTTAAAAACCCATGTAGTTGATATCTAGATTTATTAATTTTTTTGCATCTATACAACATTTCAGTTCGAAACACTTTTTTCCATAAGGTAGAGTCATGCAAACCAGTTATCTAACAGTATTTATTTGGTAAGTTAAAAATTGTGGGTACAGAGGGGTACACACATAAAGACACATAAGAATAGCTAATTGAAAAAAGGTGGGTAGTGTTTAAATGGCAACATTTAGCGGGATCAAGATCAGGGTCTCATTGTACTAGATACTGCACAGACAAGGAATTTGCCTTAAAACATTTGTCATCTAGGAAGACCAGACAGGTTTAGGACAGGAGAGGAGTCAGAGGCATAGAGAGATGAGTTGATTTACACATTTTACATAGGACATTGGTGGCAAAGTTAGAAACGGATCAGCTAAAGAGAAGAACAAAATGTCATCACATTATACTCTTTCTCATGACCCAGTACTAATGATAGTCTTACTCCAGCTCTCCTGATGCAATAACTGCTATGCTATGATTTTATAGAAGAAAAAGAAATGAATGAACATTTCAGGTGCAAGGCAGAAGTGGCATATGGACACACATACTGTACAGCATACTTCCATGATTTTTCTTTACTATTATATTTCCTATATTAGGCTTCAACAAGCTTGCCTGAACCTTTTCAATAAATCTGGGGTGTAGGTTGTAGCTGTGTTGGTTTAAGGACATAGGCAGACAAGGTTCTTTGGGCGAATCTGATATCTTTTATTAGACCAACTAAAAGATATCAGATTCACCCAAAGAACCTTGTCTTCAATAAATCTGTGTTCCTGTGCATGTTTATAGAAAGAGATTAGAGCAAGCTTTACTGACATGTTAATGTAGAATGCAATGTGATGAAAGCAGTACATTGGCCATGAATGGTAAGAGTTAAGAAATGCCACTGGTTTGTAAAGTAGCTGTAGCAAATGAAGGATAAATTAAGAAGTGTCATACTAACTTAATTTATTGTTTTATTTCTAATCATTTTCATTCCTTTTCTCTCCAAATAAACAGATTCACTTTGTAAAATGCCTACTTTTGAAATGCCTTTGCTGCTGAAGAAATAACTTTTTTTCATGATGCACAAGGCAGAACTTCAAATGTAGTGTATATATCTTTCTAAAGATGTTTACACTTGCTGAGGACACGTGAGAGTTAAGCGGGGGAGAAGGAGGAAGAGGGAGAGAGACTGCATAAATGATAACTTTGCTAGTGAGTTTCTAGATGTGTACTGACAAGGAAAAAATATTGCATGTATTATTATCTGAACATGGGAGTAATTCCTACGGTGAAGTGGACCCACATACCTTATAGTAAAGAACATTAAAACAGCCTGAAGGATAATTAGTTTCCCTGGAACTGTGCAAGAAACTGTCAGTTTTGCTTGATATTCAAAACAAAAAAAGGCAAGCGCATAGAAAATATTAAACTATTCAGTGAAATTTTATCTTTATTTTGTGTACACTTTTTGTCCTTTGTGCAAAACTAGGGGATTATGCTGAGATTGATAGGAGATGCAACTCTACCTTAACCTAGAGGCAAGGTTCATTGTGGCCTGTAAATTATATCGTCATACTCCTCTTTGCCATGAGGAAGGGAAATGTGCCAATTAAATAGTAACTGCTTAATTTTCACTGCATACCCATTGGTCATACTTGTAGTCCATTTCCAAGTCCTGTAAGAGAGTTGCATTACAACTCTGCATTACACAGGGATTGTGGCTTTTTGCTGTTGCCTCTGTGTGGCTTACTGATTGCTAAAATTGTTTGCCTTTTGAAGGTTAAGTGCTTGAGTGGAGGAGATCAGATGGACTTTTCTCTTTAGATTTATTTATTTATCTCTTCCTGGCAGCGATTTTTTGAAATTAACATTATAGTGCTTATTCAGAAAGAAAACCTCAGGAATGGTAGGAGTAGAAATTTAATCTTTTGTTTTATGCTGAAGTATTGAAAGATGCCTAAAAAGTCAGTGGATGAATCTCCTTTTTCTCTGCACTTCTGAAAATCAGGCTAATTTGGGTGTCCTAAATGTATCCAAGCTACCTATTTTTTTTTTTTTTATATTTTACATTGCCAGTTTCACAAAGGCCAACCTTTGAGAGATCAAGCATATTACTACTGGAATGATGCATATTTCCCTATTGCTATTTAATGTGGGAATTATTTTTTTACAGCAGACATGAAGCCTGCTTTTGCTTCCCTTGTATCTTGTTTTGTTCTGACTTACGTTATTCCAAATGTTAATGTCCATTATATGATACTGGTCCAAAGAGAGACTCATATTTTAGGCCCCAAGTTTAGGCTTAATAAAACTGGTTTTAAAGATAAAATATTTTCCCACACATTTGTGGGAAGCCTTTCCTGTCCAGTGGAGGAAAACCAAACATAGTAGCATTGTGTTAATATGTGAATGAGTGTATGAATTGTAAATCTATTTTTTCTGTCCAAAGGTGAGTGAAGGAGCAAAGAAAGCAAGATGCATAAACAGTTAAAAACATTCCAAAATTCACTTTAAAATAGCTTAGGACCTATTGTAAACAACATGTTGTTGATTTCAGGGGAGGTTACTTCTGGTACCAGAATTTTGTCTGAAGAGACTACAGGATTGGAACTTTTATAATATACTTCCAGTGCTTTATTCCAATACATAGCTTATGTCAGTACAGAACAGGACTGTACCACTCCTTGTGCTATTTTAATAATTATACATGTACTAAAATGATAATTTCTTTTATTCAGTATCATTCAATTAGTGGAGATGATTCCCTGCTGGGTTAAATAGTTTTGATGAGCATAAAGGATGATTTGAGTTAGGTATAAGGGTGAACAAGGCATTCCATTCTTTGTTCTTTTATTTCTTGATATTCATACTTATTAGTAGGAACAGAAAGTAGGTATGTGAGCACCTAATAATATAGATGGGAGACATAGTGGTTGTTTTTAGAGCTGGTGCAGCTAAAGCATCAATTAATTTCAGAACTCAGGATTACGCCATTGTATATATGCAAATTATGATCTCTTTTTTTGGTCCCATGCCAATGGAGCATGTTGGTATAGTGCTGGTCCTACCAGACAGTATAGCACAGTAAAAGAGGAAGCAAAACAAAGCTGTTTCTCTTCTCTGGCTGCATTTGCTTCTATTACTACTACTTTCCTCACATACCGCTTTCTAGTTTTGTATCCTCTTTCTCACTCATTCTGCTACTATTTAATGCTCTTTTCCAAGCATTGGCTAAATTACCTCAGTTCTCTGTGACGGGCTTTAGGTAAAATTTAAGGATCTAGTCAAGTAGAACAACTGGTTCCAGAGTAATTGGGTCCTGCCTTACTCATCCCAGAGGAAGGGGAGGACTAGTTCCAGTGGGGCAGCCTCTACCAGGTGCACTATGCCCTTTCCCCTCCTGCCCTAGCCTAGCCCTGAGGTGAAGTTGAGTGCGTGGCTGGCTCAGTCCAAGAAGGTGCTGCGGCAACTGGAGCAGGTGGTGCCAGGTCTGGGGGGGTGCCAATGCCCCTTCACATGGTGAGTGCAGCCCTGGGGTATTCCAGTTGGGGTGGCCACTGTTGCAGCCCTAACACTCCCCCTGGGATCCCTGCTGCATCACAGTTCCTCGAGCATGGGCCCATGGCATTCCTATTGCATGAGAACCAGCAGCAACCCCTCAGACATGGTGCTGCCTGCTCCAGCTGCTAAGGCATCTCCTTGGGACAAGCCAGCCATGTGCTTATTCCCATCTCAAGGCTGGACTAGGCCCCCTGTGGCCACGGGTGGGAGGAGAAAGGATGCAGCACACCTGGCGGAGGCTGCCCACTGGGAAGGGACCTCCTTGTCCTTTGGGGCGAGCTGGGAAGGGTCCAGCTCAGTAGTGCTGAGGAGCCTTCCGACTCTAGGCGACAGTGGCACAAGTGCGATGGGAGGCGCAAGGGTTACCCTGCTTGGGCCCCACCACTGTGGGGGGCCAGACAGACCCACCATGGGGCCAGGAGTCTTGCTGCTGTGGCAAGAATGTCCTGCCTGACCCCTGTGGCTGGCTTGGCACCTCCCTCCCTCCATGTAGTGTCAGAATCAGGGCACAGGAGAAGGCCACAGCATCCTCAGCCCCTGCCCTTGCCCATGGGGATGAAAGCAATGGCTTTACAGTGGCTCAGCCTGCCTGTGGGTCCCTGGCAGCAGCCTGGTGCCCACACAGTGTCAGGAGTATGGTGAAGCTATAAGGGGCCGGGGCCAGGGCCATTCCTGGCAGAGGTCACTAAACTAGGTATGACCTATCGGTTAACCTCCAATTATATTGGCTAAACAGTTAAATGGATAATTTTAAAAATGATATTTACATCCCTATTAGCTCTGAGATAACACAGCTAACAGAGTGAAATGTGATTTGTATTTCAATTAGAGTATCATAAAAAGGAATTGTATATGAAGTTCAGAGTAGCAGCTACAGAATCATGACTGAGGAACACCAAGCCCTCCACTCCTGCAACTAATATGTACATGGATGGATACTGTCACTCGTTAAAAGCCCCAGAATGGCTTTGTCATGGGTCTGCTCACATGAGACCAAATGCAAAATCAACAGCCTTATTTTAGTTTAGACTAAATTTGCATTTGCAGTCTAGGCTAAATTTTGCTAAACCAGAAGACAGGAGAGCACTCTGAAAACCCATGGTTATATTTTTAGAGTTCCTTTTGAAGTAGAGTCACATATTAACACGTCAGTTTCTGTTTTAGCTGATCAGATATGGCCCCATTTTTTGTTTGTTTTGTTTTATGAGTAGATAAGTGGGCATTTTGTCTGTAATGCAGACACCTACACTTACAGCATTTGGAATAACAATGTGGACTTTCTTGATACAAGTAGATTATTCAACACATGAGACCCAATGGAAGTATAATTCTCTGAACTATCTTGTATCGGTGTCCCTACATTTATGCAGTTGATAATTGTTATGTTTGGCCCATTACATATAGAAGTTAATTTACAGAAATAATTGGTGGCAATTTGCACTTTCTGAAAAGGTTCATTTCAAACATTCTGTTACCCTTTGGCAATTTCTAAATTACAGGATATTTATGAACATTACTAATTTTCAGTTGGTGTCTTTATCATACTGTGTGAAGATAAGCTTAGTGAATTACAGCCACACACATCTAGTCTTGCAAAGTCTACTTTGGACAACAAGGCTTCACTTTTCTACATGAAATAGTGTTGTTGGAAAGGTAATATTTAGTTCATTTTCAAAATGAATAGAAAAGAGAGGGTATTTATAAAAGCAGAAATCAATTCTGCCATTTTGTTGTTGTTTTGGGAATTTTTGTGTTTAAATAAAATTGGAGTTCAGATGTCTTTTGCAATATTTGTTCTTTAATTGACATTATAGCAGTTGGTTTGATGCTACAGTAAGGGCCTTGTTCCATGGTAATTTTGGACTACTCCTGAAGCTCTTAAATCCTGGATTGTCCGCACATTAACACCTGAAACTGGTTTTAAGCATTCCTTATGTGGTTCAAATTTATGCCACTCTAAGGCAGGATTATCTCTGATCCATTTTACCCAGCTTTTGTTGCCCTGAGATGTGGCCATGCTAGGCTACACCTTGGTGTAAATACCCCACCGACTCCCCTCCCCTGCTGGTCCTGCTGGGGCCCACTGCCCTCCCCCCCTGACACTTAAGATCCCTGCTCACTGCCTTCCCCCCACCTCCTTGTGGCCACCTGCCCTGTCTATCCTGGGAAGCAGGCAGAGAAAGGTTAATCTGCCTGCCCTACCACCACTGCTACAGCTGCTGCTCTCTGGGCCAGAAGAACAGCACCCTGGCAGCAGCAGCAGTGGTCAGGTAGACAGGTAAACCCTTCCCTGCCTGCTCCCCTGAGACAGACAGTGTAGGTCGCAACAAATAAGTAATGTCCCAGGGATGGGGGGTGGGTCAGGCAGGGGGGAACTTTGAGGAGCAGGGGTGAGCCCCAGGGGCAGGGGGAAGGGATTCTTATTTTTCAGTCCTCCAGGCCCTTGCTGCCCTGCAGTGCAAGTTAGCACTAACACCCATCACAGCATAAGGTGTAACAACGCCTTAAGTTGGTCTTCATAGACAACGCAATGCCTAAGAACACTTTAATTTTTTTTCCTGAACATAGCTGTGTACTGAAGATTATAAATCTTGGCTCTGAGATGCTTTTGTTTTCTGTAATGGGAGGCTTTTCAGAAAGATTGATTTCTGAGTCGTCTTCAGCTATTTCAGAGCCCAGGAGAGTGTCTACACAGAATCATTAGCACTATTCAGCATGGTAAAGAATCTACTGGAATGAGAAGAATATATTATCTTAAAATTGCCCCTCTTTTGTATGAAAAACAAGCAAACAAAAAGAATACTAGGAAATAATATGGAAACCCACAACCTTTTATTCTTTAAGGGTCGTGTTGGTAGGATGGAAAGTATTATAATTAAACCTTAAGGGATGGCTAATTGATGAGACGTAGCAACTGTGTGGCGCATGGCAGAAGGGCAGGGGCAGGCAAGAACAATGGCAGACAGGGCTGGAAGCAGAAAGCAGAGCAACAGGTCATGCAGGGCACGTGGGGCAGGAAGCAGAATAAAGAGCAGACAAGGGATCAGAAAGCAGGGAACAAAAAGCAAAGCAGGTGATCAGGCAGAGGAAAAGGATTGATGTAGCACTTAAGGAGGGTGCCTCCCTTAGCCCCTGCCAAAAAGGTTGGCCCCCACTGCCTTAAAATATGTGGAAAAGGAACTAACCAACATGAAGATTGATTTATACATTTTTCTCCCATAAATTATATGAATTAAAGTCTGTTCTAAGACATTTCTATGACTCCAGTGATCTCTGAAAATAAAGATACATGCAATTTTAAATTTTGCTCTAAAAAAATGTATTGTGGTCCTGAAATCTTGAGTTATAATTTGTATTTCTTACAAACTTAAAACTTGACATTATAGAGGTTTTGAATATTCAGTAAATTCAAGATTAGCTGCCTAAAGTTGTCAATCAAGACAGCCCAGGCAACAGTGCCATGATTCTGGCATATAGCTCCTCAGACTTTCTATGCTACTGTCTATGCATATAATATTTTCTGTTATATATTTGTCCCAGACAACAACTGGCATTAAAGTTTTGTTATGCTCAGTGAAGTACAATATAGCATAAAAATGGTCTCTTTTTCCAAAGAGGTGGTATTTCAAAACCAAACAACAGCAAAGCAAAGCAAAACAACAAATCATATGCCATTGTTTAGCTTATTTTTTAAAAATATTTTGAAAATGTTAACCCTTGTAGAAGCAGGAGTAGTGTCTTTAAATCAGTAAGAAGTGAGTGTTGCAATTGACTTCTAAGGGTCAGTGTTCATCCTATGAAAATAATAAAATATCATTTTAACTATTCAACGGTATACTGAATATAAATAAGATACTTTTTTCACAGTAATGCCTGTGAAGAAGTATCAATGCAATGCACAAATGAGTTTTACTGTAACATTTTACTGAATATATTACATGGAACAAAAAGCTCCAGAGTAGTTACTATTTTGCACAAAGTTTGTATATACAGTTTGACTAACTAAAGTAAAACATTTGTACAGCCTCAGTGAAAACTTTTTAGAGACTTTTTAAAAGAAAGAAAAAACTTGTCGCTGTGAACACAACATATTTTTTCATTTTCTTTTCCTGTCCTATTTCAGGTTTCCTTTATATCCATTAATATCCCTGTTAATAGGATAGTATTGCTTTGAATGGTCTTAGCTGTATTCGTGAATACATTTTGTGAATCCCATATTACAGTTGCTTAGTTAATAGGAAAGAGGGCAAGAAGTACAAAAGCACATTAACGGTCAGACTGAAGCATCTTTTTTATTTTAAGAAAACAAAACTTAAATGACACTTTTGTTTACAAATGCTCTCTTTACTATCTGCAGTTCTCTTGTTCATTGGGCCTACTGGATCTGACCCTTATTTAGACAAATGTGTTGGGATTTGTCATAGTACTGGTTTAACTCCATTGTTTCTATTGATTTCTTGCAGGAGTGACATCAGATTTTGACCCAGTTTTTAGATCAGTGTTTGCCAAACTTTTCCTCAGCATGACCCCATTTATGGCCCTATTTCCTCAGCATGGCCTCTCACTACCAACCCATAGCTCCCCACTCCCACAACCTCATCTCCAGATGCTGTCACCCCACTTGGGGTCACAAGCCACAGTTTGGGAACTGCTGTTTTAGATCATCATGCAGTGAGACTGAAGTAGAAGAGGAATCTCCAAACCTATTGTCACTATTCTCATCCTTGTTGTTTTTTCTTCTTGAAAAACACCTTTATTATGCAAGCTTGTGATCAGAGAGAGGGGAGACCCTGGTAATCAGTCACTGGTGATCCCTGGCATAACCCTTTGAGGGCTTTGAAAACTAGGTCTGACGGCATGAATTTGAAACTGGGCAGCTGGATAATAGCTGCAATGGTGGAGCACTTATGCTTAGTTAGGTTGCTGTAGTTTGAACCAGTTGGAGCTTTTTCAGGGCTGGCATTGCCATTTCTGTTGCAATGTATTGCAATGATAATCTGGAGGTTACAAAATCATCAGGGTTGGTGCTAAAATCTGCAATTGTCTGACAAAGTGCATTTCAGTAGCTTAGGCCGGTCACAGTTGGGAGGATAGGACACTGAATATTTTTACTTACCCATTCCATAGTGGCAAATAGTGCAGAAGGAACCTGGGGCTGTGAGCTGTTTTGAAGGCAGCTCGCTTCCATTCAGTGATAGTAATAGCACGGTTTTGGCAGGTGTTTCAGTTTTTCCTCTTACTTCCCTAGGACATTGGGTTGGCTATAGTCAACTACATTTCCTTTAAACTGGTCTTGCTTAGGCCAAGTCGAAACTTTAAATGCTTTATCAGTTTGGCTGTGTTTGCTGTAATGGCAAAGAACTTCACCTTTGCTGATGTAGCTTCTGGCAGGGTTTTCATCTGCTAAATGGAATAAGCTATAACTGCATCTACATAGGAGACATTTTATGGCACAGATATGTCACTCTGGGGTGTAACCATGTTATCTGTTAGCAACTAAGCTATGCTGGTCAAAGCTATTAGTGTGGAACTAGACTTGGACAGCTGGGAAGTAAAACAGTGGCACACCTCTCCTACATGATTCCAAAAAATGCTTTCTCACTCACTTTATCTGTACTGATCTTTTTCTTCCTTCATACATCTCTAATTCCAGACCCTCTCTGTTCTCTGCATACTGTTCTTCTGCTCCTTCCCCTTTATTTGGCTTTATGCTTGCTAGTTATTGAAAACTCCAATCAAGCTAACCAGGAAAATCTGAGATTCTTCCTAACCCTATGCATTAAAAGATTCCCTGTGCCAAACATAGCAAACTTGGTACTGATCAAATTGAGAAAAGGCCAAATGGGTAAAAATATACTTGTTTGCATAGGGCACAGGCAGAAGTTACATTTGTCACATGATTGGGCCCCTGAAAGCACTCTATAGCCATGCCATGATAAGTGCAGAGCTGCAGAACACTTTTAAAGTGGCCAATCATGTAAAAAAATAACCTTCAAATGAGGTACCAGATGAAGGCACTCTGCTTTAGAGTGCCTTAGGGAACTTGTGTTCTCTAAGGTTACTTTTTCATGCATTTGGGGCTGGGCTGATACAGCCCAACCCTGCCCCCAGACCTGTCAGCAGGGGGAGGAGGGAGGCAGAAGCCAGCAGCAGTGAGTTGCTGGCTGAGTTTTGCCAAGCTTGAGGTGAGGGGGCATGGATCAGACCTCCCTGCCTCACTGCCCCTGGATGGGGTTTTGGTGGGAGCTGGGCCAGGCCCACAAAGTGAGGGGGCTCTGATCCACCCCCCACACTCTTCCAGCTTAGGTCAGGCAGAGCCCAACTGTGAGCTTACTGCTGTTAGTTTCTCCCTCCCTCCATGTTGACAATCCTGTAATTGGGAGGGCGGTCGGGGCTAGGGGGAGGGGTGGTTGCTGGAGTACCCCTACCTGCTGGGCAGGAAAGCTGGTGCAGGCAGCCTTGGTCCCTGTTCCCTCATTCCAACAGGTGAGGCAGCCTTGGTCCCCATTCCAACAGGCAAATGTCTGTTGGGTTGGGGGGGTGCTCTAACTCGTGGCACTTTATGTAAAGCACCACAAGGCAGAGCAGGGTCCTGAGCATTTTTCTGTGTCCATAAATTCTAACAGCAGCTAGAGCCTGAAGGTGCTAAGAGCTTTCTCCTAACCCAAAAATCATTGCATCTTTTCTACTATACTGTGGTGATTCCTGTTGAGAAGATAATGTATTGAGAGTGATAAAACAATGCCCAAGTTTCTCTACTAGATGGCAAAGTATAATTGAACTGAGCAGTCTGATTGCACATTACTTTGCCTGTGATTAAAGAGGAGTCTGAGCTTATGAAAATCAATGTCTGGAATTTGAAGTACTGCGTATGAGGGTGTGACATCTTTCAAATAATCAAAGAAAACTCGGTGCACAATGGAAGGCAAATGTTTGAAATGCAGCCGTGCAATGTTCAGGTGAAAAAGCCCCAAAGAGAGAGTTTGGAAACAACAGAAAGGCACTGTAACATGCAGTCTACTGTAGATCTTAGCCATTTTTCCCTTTCAAGTCCTATCATGCTTGATTTACTTCTGCTTGAAACTATTTAGAGTAACATTTTGATAAACACACAACAATTTTAAAATGTAAAACTGTGTAGGATGAACTTTACATATTTTAATTTTAAAATTATAGACAGCTATGCAATGAAGATTTACACAAGCTTTAGGTGTTCTTGGCTTTTTCAGTTGCATTGCAAATTGGTGTTGGGTATGGTGAAAAGGTCACTGTCTATTTAGAGAGACCCTATTACAAAGGAAGCATTCCTTGATTGGAGAATGGTGTGGAAAAGACTGTTGTAGATTGGATAGCTTAAAATTAAATGATCTCTAAACAAGTAATTGGATTTGGGCTTGCTTAAAAACATATGGTGTGCAATCATGGTGCCATTGGGCAAGCATCCCATTGATTACTATGGAAACAGAATTTGAACCTGAATCTTCAGGTTCAGAAGTCTAGTAGGATAAGAGAGTTCACTTTTTAACAAAACGATGTGCTCTTCATTAAATGAATCTGGCCTTCAAATTTAAGATTTTCTTTTTATAGCAGAGATTTCAAGTAAGAAGTAGTCAATAAATCAAGTCATATTCCTTGAACATTGCTCTTAACTCGTTTTTGAGGTTTCATCTAGTTAATGGTTCCATTTCATTGGTGAAGTATAAGCTACATTCTAACTGAAATATGAATAGCGAATAATAAATACTATGGAATGATAGTCCTTTATGTCAAGGCATTATTTTGGGATCTTTTCATCTGTATAGTAATTCTGCATATTAAAAAACTTTGACAATTTATATTAAAAGAATTTACAGAGCATGCACAATAGTGGCTGTTGTAAATTAACTAACTTGCAAAAAATCCAATGAATCTGCATTAAATTAATGACATATAACATTTAATTTTAAAATGTTTTCATCTTATTAGGGAATAAACATATTTCAGTTTTAAACCTTGTAAATCACTGGTATCTGCAACCTTGTTATGGACAAAGAAGATAGACACCCATTTAAATTTTTTTTCTGATTCTAGGTTAACAAGTCCTAAAAGAGTTTCCAAATGTCCTAAGAGTCCATTTCTTTTCATATAAGAGGACTCTTGAGTGTCTCTCAAATGAAGGAAACATTCCACTTCTAGGAAACAAAAGTTTTTTAGGTATCTTATGACTTAAAAGTAGTCAGCTAATCACAAAAATAAACTGCTCTTAGTATTAATTTTTTTTAATTAAAATTTTTCGTGTTCTAAGCCAAATCAATTCCAAATCTGTGAGTCAGTCAAGAACCATAAGTGGCCCTACTACCGGCAAACATCCTCCACCCCCACCTGAGGCTTCAGATGTTTCCAAATCATTTGGCAGGCATCCTATGTGCAGGCCCAAGCCTGGAGACTTAGGGTTCAGATGCCCCTGAGTTTCACTTACCCTCAGCCGTATGGCAGCAGGAGCAAGCTAGGGAGAAGTCTCTCATTTCCATAAAGTGGACATAAAGCAAGATCTTCTCACTCGAGCAGCAAGTGGAAGGTTTGCTGTACATTACCTCTGTGCATAGTACCCCAAGCCAGAAAAGTGGTTATCTCCAGCAAGTAGAAAAACCACCTCAGTGGTCATGCTATTTCTCTTGCCAGGTAAGTATTAGAATTAAATACATTTTGTATGATATTCAACTTGGTAACACCTGAACAACACCTTTATTATGCAAACTTGTGACCAGAGAGAGGGGAGACACACTGGTAATCACTGGTGATCCCAGCCAGTGGTGAAAACACTGATAGTCACTGTGAATGAGTGACTTGCAATTCCATTTTCCACATCTAAATCTGAATTTCCCTTGTTCTGCATCTCTACTAGTCAAAGTGTAATCCAATTCCCATGAATTGGAATTCCCCCTAAGGGACCATGACCACGGGGAGAGGGGAGTTCAAGAAGAGTGGTTGCTCCTCAAGGGGGCGATCCTCAATACACAAACTAAGTCTATTCCATCTCGGAGGAAAGGCAGCAAGAGGGCACAGCAGCCCCCCTGGCTCTCCAGGGACCTAGCAGACCTCCTGAGGCTAAAAAGAAAGGCCAACAAAGGATGGAGGATGGGAGTCACCTTCAAGGAGGATTATTCTGCACTGGTCCAGTCCTGTAGGGAGCATACCAGGAAAGCCAAGGCTGCAACTGAACTCCAACTAGCTTTGAGCATCAAGGACAATAAAAAGTCCTTTTTCAGATATGTGGGGAGCCGGAGGAAAAGCAGGGGCAACATTGGACCCCTGCTGA
>NW_005842232.1:1014095-1018825 GCF_000455745.1 Alligator sinensis | reverse complement strand
CTAGTAAAGCAACCAAAACGCTGGCTTGCATCCATAGATGCTTCTCAAGCAAATCCTGGGACGTCATTCTCCCCTTGTACTCGGCCTTGGTGAGGCCGCAGCTGGAGTACTGCCTCCAGTTTTGGGCTCCACAATTCAAAAAGGATGTGGAGAAGCTTGAGAGAGTCCAGAGAAGAGCCACACGCATGATCAGAGGTCAGGGGAGCAGACCCTACGTTGACAGGCTAAGAGCCCTGGGGCTTTTTAGCCTGGAAAAGCGCAGGCTCAGGGGTGATCTGATGGCCACCTATAAGTTTATCAGGGGTGACCACCAGTATCTGGGGGAATGTTTGTTCACCAGAGCGGCCCAAGGGATGATGACTAGGTCGAATGGTCATAAACTACGACAAGACCGTTTCGGGCTGGACATAAGGAAGAATTTCTTTACTGTCCGAGCCCCCAAGGTCTGGAACAGCCTGCCACCGGAGGTGGTTCAAGCACCTACATTGAACGCCTTCAAGAGCAAACTGGATGCTTATCTTGCTGGGATCCAATGACCCCAGCTGACTTCCTGCCCTTTGGGCAGGGGGCTGGACTCGATGATCTTCCGAGGTCCCTTCCAGCCCTAATGTCTATGAAATCTATGAATTCACATGAAAATCTAAAAACCTCCTTTTTTTCCTCATCCTCTCGAAAGAAAGCATTAAGATGAGATTGTTAACTACCACTAATGGCAAGAGCTAGATTCTGGCTTTGCTACATCTGCTGTACACTTGTGTGAGAAGTATTTGAGCTTTGGCCATACCAGTTGTAACTTGGAACCTTCCCAGTTCCAGGAAATTAGAAATGATTAGTGTTAATGGTATGTGGAGTCCAGACTCTCCCCTCCCCCAGCCTGGAAAATCGGAGACTATATTTATGTGCGTGCAAGTCCAATGTTTGACTAGCTTGTAAAGGGAGTCTTTGCTTTTTTAGAGGCCACAGTAGCATAACTAGGGGTGTGTGAATGGGGTAACAGTCCCAGGTACTGAATTGGGGTGGGGGGGGTGCAAGAATGTCGGCTGCTGCCCCCCCCAGCCTAGCCACCACAGTTGCCCAGGATACAAAACTTCCTAGTGGTGTTCCTTGTAGAGTAAGTGACAGATTATCTCTCAAGGAGAAAAGAGTACTCTGGAATCAAGGGGTGCTCTATAAATATGCCTGTGAACATCTTACCAGACATTTGCTAGCCTGAGAACCAAATTTACTACTAGAGACTAACTTGAAGACTGGGATGGCAGTGCTTAAGTAGGCTGCTAGAGAAACAGCTGAGATGGTGTGGTAGGGCTTTGCAAAACAGCACTGATTCGTTTTGACTTCCATTTCACCATTTCAACAGGACAGTTTTTTGTTTTGAGTTTCGTTTTGTTTCAAAGGCCCTGTTGCGTTTCGTTTCGTTGAAACTGTTTCAACGTTTTGCCCATGGGCTATAATGGGGAAGCACGAAACTGCCTATACCTTGGACATTTCTTGCCTGATTCAGATGAAACTTGCAGCGATGGTAGCCCTTTCTCAGGCCATGAAGCCTGCCAAGTTTCAAGGAGATAGGTGCTTGGAAATCATACCTCAGGCTGCTGTCAAGAAAAATGTGTGACATCTGTGACTGTGTTAAGGCATAGTAGGGTGAAAATTGCAGGGATAGTAGCCCCTGATGAGGCCATGGAGCCTGACAACCTTCAAGGAGATAGGTACAGGAGTTTCTGGGAAACTGCACCTCAAACTGTTCAGAGCAAAACTTGTGTCACTTGTAAATGTGAAGGCCCAGAGAAAGCTCAGTTTAAACCATGCTGCTTTTTACGCTGTTTTTCCATCCCTCCCTCAGAGCACTGGGATTGGAAGGGACCTCAGGAAAGGATCACAGTCACTGGCCAGCTACACAGTCAATATCAGAGCAGTGCTTTCCCCCCTCTTCCCTCTCCCTCTCCTTCGTTTCTCCTTAGCTATAAGCAAGCCCAGCTTCGAAACTCAAAATGTTTTGAAACTTTTGAAACGTTTCGACTGCCCTCATTTCATTTTGAGGCTGTTTCAAAGCCTTTCACTTCATTTTGATTTCACTGTTTTGAGCTCGAAGCGAGTCAAAACAGTGTCGTAATGAAACAACTGGCAACATTTTGCACAGCCTTAGTGTGCAGGGGTAGAGACAGAGGAGAGATGTTGGAATATTAAACCCCCTGCCTCCTCCCACCCACTGGTATGGGGATTCTAGCTGGGGTCTGCTCAGCTTTCTGCCCCGCTGGCCACTCGTGCAGCTGGGGCCGTGGCCACAGCCGGCCTGGGCAGCACCTCCGGGTGGGGGGCAGATGAGAGCGCCAGTGCTCCCTCGCCAGTGCCAGCTGAGGAGGGGAAGCACTGTGCCACTCCTGGAAGTGGCTTCAGTGATCACCTGCTAGTCAGTGAGACTGGGGATGTGGGGAGCCCCCCCCCCCCCCCCGGTTGCTGTGTGGGGCATGCACTAGTCTCCCATGCTTGAAGCTTGATAACTATCCTACATTAGTATTCATGCTATGGGAAGGTTTGTCAATTTGAGGATTTATAATATAAAGTCTTTCTGACATGTAACTATAATCGAGATACGCTATCTTAGTGTCACTTTTAAATACTTATTGGTTCATGTGTGAAATTTCCTATTAACGAAATCGTCCCAATAGTCTCTAATAATTTTGTACCACTCTAACTGATTCTAATTGTTGGAGATCTTTATATTATAACAAGTGCTTCAATTCAGCAGTGATTGCATAGTTTTTAAAGTGAGGTACCCCAGCAACTTTCAATCACTTCTTAGTTTGCCTCCAAACTCATAATTTTAAATTTTTTTATTAATTTTTTTTAATAGGGAAAACCTGTCACACTAAACCACTTGTTCCAAAACTGGCCCATGAGATCACAGTAAGTTGTCCGTATATTTTACTGCCTTCCTCCTTTT
Organism: Alligator sinensis; assembly: GCF_000455745.1. NCBI lineage: Eukaryota > Metazoa > Chordata > Crocodylia > Alligatoridae > Alligator > Alligator sinensis. Next base: position 1,015,884 of record NW_005842232.1, on the reverse strand, counting down.
CAATTTAAAAATGTAATATAGTAACATGATGGTTTAGAAGAAATTTTGAGAGATGGCAGTTAGCCAAATAAAAGTTTTGGAACTGCAGCTCTAAGCCTGCTTGAAGTGAATATGATAGTTTTAATGGTAATGGAATAATCTACTCTTTAATAGAAGTAGGTTTAAGTGTGACCTTAGCTTTATGTTTTTGGGTCTGGTTAGGACATGATGGTGATATTTCCCATTTTAAGGGAGAAAGGTGATTCAGTTGCTGTTGACATTAAACAGTCTGACCAACTGTTCTGTTCAGATCTGAATGGGATTTAGTTGTGGCTCCTTAACTGAAAGTGATTTCATAAGCTATTTTTTCCCTGAATTATTATGCTTTCACACAGATTCTTGTGCAACCTGTTTTTCACAGGATAGTTTTAAACTTAAGGACTGTTGATAGCTAGATAGAATATATTTGTTTGCCCTTGCAGAGCTGGATTTTTAAGTAGACCAAAAATATTTTTTCATCCCATAACCATGTGAGATGTGAAAAAGATCCCTGCTTGTGTAGGTATAAATCCACCATCACTTTAATTTCCTCCCACATCCCTGCCCACCAAAGACAAAAAGAGACAGGTAACAGAGTAGTTAATAATCTGATGATGAAGGCACTTATCTGGACCTTGGTTCAAATTCATACTCTGCCATTCTGCAACATGCCAAGTGAGTTACCTAATCACCAGGTGTTCTGGGTGGAGGGGGATGGTATGGGTGCCTTTCAGTCTTTTCCATTAAAGATGTTCCATTTTGTATGTATATTAGAGTGGTGGATAATCTGCGGCATGTGCCACAAGTGGTAGGGGAAGCCATTTGTTTGGCACACTGACTTAAACAGGGCACTAGTGGTAGGAGTTGGGGCAGCTGTCAGGAAGGGCATGGGGATCAGAGTGGCATTTGGGGAGGCTGGGTGTCAGGGGTCAATGCTGTCTCAAACATTTGGCCCCATGGGAGGTGCAGGGGCAAGTGTTGCCAAATTCAGTGCTGTCCCCTCCCAGTGGTGATGGGATTCACAGGCACTGGGTGACAGGTGGCTGATTATTAGACTGGCACTGTCTCACTCTTTAGACCAAAGTGTGCCAAAAGTTGCCAAAAATGTTGGCCACCACTGCTAGGTTAGATTTTGGGCTTGTACCCAGGTTTCCTACATCCTCTGGGGAGTTCCCTGACCGCTGGGCTCTGCAATGCTGTCTCCTTAGCTATCTTATTGGTCCATTTTTTGTCTCAATGGATGCTGTACCCGATGGATATTTATTTAAAGACAGGCAGGCAGATTGAGGAGCATAGCCTGTGGAGTACTTCAGTAAATTTATACTATGGTGAAGAACCTCCAGAAAACACTACAGGAAACCCTCATTATTCACGGGTTTGGCATTCATGGTTTCAAATATTCACGAATGCCGAACCCGCGTTTTAAATACACTGTATACACTTCCAGGAGCAACTCGGGAGTTGTGCGCCTGCTGCTGACAGGCTCCCGCTGCTGCCACTGCGCTCCCACTGGAGCCATGCCCCCCCTCCCCCCACCGCCCCAGTCACCGGGGACACTGCGTTTGTGAACGCAGTGCCTTATTCACGGATTTCACCACTCACGGGGGATACAAGAACGTATTCCCCGTGAATGGCGAGGGTCGCTTGTACTTGTAACATGTTAGCAGGCTCAAAAATATTCTCACTGAGTTCCATGGTGTTTAAATCATTTGGGATTATGTATGTGATCAGTAGAACTAAGTGAATGAGGAAGACTGGGTTGAAACATCAC
>NW_005842232.1:1009894-1014085 GCF_000455745.1 Alligator sinensis | reverse complement strand
ATCCGTGGGTGTACATTGTGTGTGACTCTAGTTGTCTCTCCATGTTACTTTATTAGGAACTGGCCTAAGTTTGAACTTTATTTTAATTGCCCCATTCATTTCTGGTACTGAAATTAATGAGATTGAATAAGTATAGATCAGGTCATAATTTCTAGTGAGCCTCAATTAAAAAAAAAAAAAACCCACAAAAAACCCCCACTAACTCTCCATGATGAATGAGTATTTTTAATAAATTTTGTTTCTGCCTTGCTGAAAGGCTACTTTGTAGAACTACAAGGAAGGATCTAAAGAAACAGTAACCTCTTTCTTCATATTTGGCAGTTTATTTGACAGTTAAAATAAAATATGCATGTTCATTGTTTGGTGAACTGTGGCTTTCCATCAGCAGCCAAAATGAGGAGCGATTGAATTTTTAAAATCCTTTTTATTTTACTAACAGAGGAGTAGAAAAGGGAAAGGTTTCAAACTTAAAGGCAGTAAAACCAGTAACTGAAAAGATGATGCTGAATTGAATACCTAGGATTTGTAATATATTTTAAATTGTCTAGGAATATGGTAATGCAGTCATAGAAATTAGAGAGAAGAAAAATCTTTTAACTGCCATTATATTTTTCACTGAGGGATTATTCCCTAAAGCAGGGATTCCCAAACTGTGGTATGTGTACCGCTGGGGATGAGCAAGACATCACTGAGGGTACGTGGGAGAAATTGTGTAATGGCGGATTTAATTCTCATTATAATACTAGCTGGCATTCAAGGAGTTAAAATATAAAACACATGCTGGTAGGGGTATGCAGGCAGCTGGTAAATCTGGAAGGAGGTACACAATAAGAAAAAGTTTGGGAACCTCTGCCCTAAAGTATAAATTGTAGTGTTTTGTCCAATACAGTTTTAATTTGTGATAGTGATGGTGCTAAATTATAGGTAGCAAGTTGACACTCCTTGCTTTTGCCACAAATTTCTTGTGTGATCATAGGCGAATTATTTAATCATTCTGTGGCTTGATTTCCACATCTGGAAAATTTTTACAGGATGTAAAAACCCAAATTTAGAGAGAATACATAATTCAGAGTCGTTTCAAACACCTTTAGGTATATATTTTAAGACCTCCTCCTTTTTCAGCTGCTATTTCACAATGGGAAAGAAACATAATTACAAAAGGACATTACTTGGAAGAGCAGAGGGAAGTTATACATAAAATGATGTCTTCCAAATATATGCAATGCACTATCCCACTTCACAAAAATGGAAGGGAACTTCACTACAATATATTCAACAGTTTGATTTATTGTACTAAAAGTACACTTGTGTACACCTGTGTAACTCTGCTTTGGAAACTGTGAAAGAAAGAAGAGGCCCAGTGAAGGGAGCTCCAATATGAAAATAAAAGGTAGAATGGAAAATAAGAACAGTAATGAATAAAAAGCAAATGAAGCTTTCATATTTTTTTCTTTATACTTGAGACTGTATTTTCTCGTCATGAGAAATAAAATGTTCTGTAAATGCATGATAAATGCCTATTTGGGAGTGGCTGCATACTTCCTGGTGTTAGTATTGAGTTTTTTTCTTCACCTTTTCAGCACATTTCTGAAAAAACTGTAGCATGCAGGGTGTTGATTTCCCGTGTACACTGGATAATTACCAGACTTTTTTCACACCTTTAGCAACACCACCTACTCCTTTTCCTTATTTCACTAGGCTGAGCATTAGTTTTTGTAAAGTGCCTTTCCTGTGCCAGGCTCTATGACTGGAAATATCTCCAGGAATTCATTTAATATTGTGGTCTTTAGGTGTTTTAAATGTTATATTTACTCCTTAGGAATGAGGTACTGCAGCAACGTTTGTGCTCTACAAGCTTTTGAAATTTGTATGTGTGGCTACAAATCCCTTAATTCACTTAAAGCTGAAAGGAGTTTTGGGGTCTCCCTAGAGTTGCTAGTTACCATTTATCCATATAATAGTCACCCCACTATTCAGCAAAATCTGCATGTCTGGTACAATATGAACAGGAAGTGCTGTACAAAGGTCCTTCCAGTGGCTTGTCAAATCATTTTGCTTGATATCTGAAACAACCTTAGTATTCAAGGCCTGGGCCTATCGGGCAAAACTGGCTGGAACAGGGATGTTTGAGATGAAGTCTGAAATGCAGTAGGAAAGCTTTTTTTGCATCTTGCTTGCCCTGTACCTAACTTCCAGAAGCACTAACTTCACGCAGGGAGAATAAAACCATGCCTTTTTATTTCTTCAGTGTCACTGCTGTATTTGTCTCTGGGGGTTTAAACCTTACTACTGGAGACTCGTCTTGATGCCAGTGAGAACTTTGCCTACCAGGAAACTAAATTCTGCCTATAGTTCCATAATGCTTTCAGTAAGTTTTGATAGCATGTTGAGATATTTGTTTTTTGGATGTCTGTTGTATTTTTGGCACTTCTAAATATATGGCTCAATCTCCTATTTTCAGGCAGGCCTCAGCTAAAGGAATATGGATGCTAGAATTCTGTTCTTGTCCAGAAGTTCTGAGATTGAAGGTGGGAGTAAAGGACGTAGGAGCATGCAGCTTCCTCATAACTTCTGAGTTTCTTCATTTTCCCTTATAGCATATTTGTTATGGCCAAATTCAATATTTTAATAATTTAGTGTCAAAGCTAGCTTGGACTTGTATTTTCGTATACAAGATTTGAGAAGATTTACCAGGCTGTATGTGACCGGATTGTTCCACTAAGCTTCCTTTGCCGTTGTCTCAGAGGAGATCAATAGGAAAAATGCATTTAGTTCCTATCTTAGACTGCCGTTTTTCTCCTCATGGGTGGTGGTAAAGAAAGCCTAATTAGAATCCTATTTATGAGTTGCTTCTATCCCACTTTTCTGCATGATCTCAGAGATCCCTGATAATGTCTACCCTAGATCCTATTTCAGTGATTGTCAACCAGGGTGTTGCAAGATGCTTGTATGGGTGAGGTTCAATATTACCATTGTTAGATGTACAAACACCTATGCACCGTTCACAAGATAAATCTAGAGATTACAAATAGGAATCCATAGTGTGGAACCTGCTGTGGTGTTTCTGAATTCTTTACAATGGAAGAATTGCTCTGTTATTTTTCTACAGTCAAAAAACAAGTGAAAGCTAAGGGTTAGCTTTTTCTGAGGATTGCTATAACAGGGAGCCAAAGGCTTCTGTTACTAAAGATGGAGAAATACAGCCAACTAGCCTGCTGCATAAGCAAATGAGCAGCCTAGATAAGGGCAATGGACCACAAACCTAAGCAGAATCAGGGAGGACTGAGTGGCTTATTAGCCCTAAGGGCAAACACATGTGTGAGTCTGAGACTCACTTTACTTAGATAAAGTGGCACCCCGGGGGAGAAGAAGTGGAAACCCATGGAAGGAAGGGCAACCCTTGCCAGAAACAAGCTCTGCAAAGACAACACGGCCTCTTGAGAACTGTTGCAGGAGCCGGAACACTTTGAGCAGAGTGGTGTGACCTCAGGCTTTGGCATTTACCCAGAACGAGAGAAGAATTCTGCTTAAAGTGATATCTTATTATTTTTTTTTTTTTAACCTGTCATGTGGCCCTCGATGGCTTGCCAAAACTCGGTAAGCAGTCCTCCACCTGAAATAATTGCCTACTCCTGGGCAAGAGTGTGAAAAGAGGTTCAGGGGCCCAACCAGAGCTGACATAGGCAGCGGAAGCAGGGGATAAGCAGGCTTAGCCCCCCAAAGGCGGGGTACTGGTAGGGCCACAAGGCAGCCTGGCTGTGGGCTTCCAGCAGCTGCAGCAGGGGTGGAGAGGGGCATGCAGGCAGCGGTAAGGGAGGGACTGGGACAGGCCCAACACGACTGGGGCGGGCCTTTCACAACTGGGGCAGGGTGTGAGATTGAGCCATGAGTGGTTTGTCTGGGAGGGAGGCATGGCTTTTACTTCTACGCACACCCTGGGAGATCTGCGTAGAGTGGGGTAGGCTGCAGCTGCAGGCTGGGGTCGGGGCAGCATCAGGCTCTTCCTGGCGAGGGGCTGGGCTGGGCTGTGCTGTACTGCGCTGTGCTGCGCTCGAGGCAGGTGGCAGCAGTGCTGGGAGTGGGGGCTAGGGGGGGGGGCTGCAGCTACCCCAAAATTTGCCATGGCCACCCCAGCCCCTACTCCCAGCACCACCGTTGCCCACCCTGAGCACAGCATGGTCCAACCCCCCC
>NW_005842232.1:1004599-1009884 GCF_000455745.1 Alligator sinensis | reverse complement strand
CCCCCCCCCCCCCCCCCCCCCCCCTGCCTCATCCCACCCCACACAGATCCCGGGCACACCCCCCAATGCCTTCCAGCATGCATGCAGTGGCAGGAGCTAACCCCCCCTTCCTTTGCCAGGCACCCTCAGACAAGCCACTCATGGCTCTGTCCCACACCCCAACTCTGCTATGCAGGGCCTGTCCCTGACCCAGCCCCACTTTGTACCCCACATGGCCCTTTCCCCCAGACTTACCTGCTGGGTGGGGGCACAGACACATGCTCAGCCCCCCCAAATAAGTTTTTTCTCCCTCTGCCTATGAGGGATGGTGACTGTAAGCTGAGGTTCCCAGGTATTGGGCCTTTGGCAAGGAGACCACCTAGATAAAAGGAACCAAGCCTGGGAAGACTGAAGTTCCCACAAAGATTTGAGGCCTGACAGGCTGAACATTTGGTTCGACTAAATCACTTCATTCAGGTGATAACCCATAACATATGTGAGGCATAGGTGTGGCTAAAGTGGCAGTTGGTGGCCATGAACACACCGCTGTTAAGGCACTTGGTGCCCGAAGGCATCAATAGATTTGAATAGAGCCCTAACAGATTGGACAGAGGGTAACTTGGCTATGGACTGGATTCCCTCTGGGCCTAGTGCAGCCTCCCGACCTTTTTTAAACAATGTAAAAGCATGGCAGGCAAGGAGGGAAGGACAGGAGGAGGCAGGAGTTGTGCGATCACAAGAGGGTGCTTCGCTGCCAGCCCTGCTACAGTTGCCTTGAATTTCAAAAGTTTGTGCGCCTGGGCAGACCCTGGGTTAGTGCACAGTAATGCATCTACATGTCTGTTACTGTGTGGTAACTAATCAAGGGTGAATTCGATGCCTGCATGATGCAGATATTAAACTTACACTCAAGTCGGGGTAAGTCACCATATTTGTTGCACAGTAGGGGCATTCATGTGTAGAAGCATGCCTGTACTGTACAGTAATTTCAGGTATTGAGCAGTAATTTTGGTTACTGTGCAGTAAATGTGCATGTATAAACATGCCTAGTTTGGATCAGTGAGAAGCCAAATGTTCTTTTGGATGTCTGGCGGCTGCTCTGCTTCTTCCTGGAGATGCAGCTGATTTGCTCATTTCTGCAATTCAACTTTAATAAACTTCTGAGTAGGGAGATTTTTCACAAGGGTCCACCTTGTTCTGCTGCTGTTTCTCTCTCTCTGTCTCTTTCTCTCTCCCTCAGGAGAGAAACCAAGAGTACCGAGGACCTTTGAGCAAGGTCAGGATTGCTGGGAAATGACTTCTCTGTAAAATAAGAACCCTCTCCCCTACCTCCATTGACTCTTCCTGTATTGGTGTGTATTTATGGTTCTTTCTGAAGATTCACTGAAGGAATTTTGAGTAGATAGGCCATGCAAATACAGTTCTCTATAGCAGCACCTTTTTCACCAGTAGAATCAGTAAAGAGTTTTTTCTCTTCTGCAACTATTGATTATAACCAAAATGATTATTGAAGTTGTGGTTTTAAATGACTTTGTGGATCTGGATCTAATTAACTTTACTCATGCATGGCAAAATGGGATAAAACTTGGGAATTCGTAACTTTGGTCTTCGTGTTTTAAACCCCTGCTATGAATGTTGCCTCTCCCAATACATATACAGAAGATGTATGTCACACAAATGCTATGGAATAGGAGAGTTGCATTTGCTCCTTTTTATTATTATTTTATTTTCATTGGCAGTTCTGAGGATCTCACAGGCAATTAGCCCAGAATAGGTAGTTCCCCATGCTTAGTGCTTGTAAGCTTTTAGGCAACATTTATTTCTCTGTCAATGAAGTCAGTAACAACAAAGAGTCAGCAACTTAAAAGATTGGCTCCCAAGTTTAGGAGAGCATGCTGATTTTTTAGTTAGCATTTCTGGCCTCGATTTTTGTACTCCGAATAATGTAGGGGAGGAGCAATGAAATAGAGCCATCTGTGTGCAGTTATCAGAGGACCATGATGCATCAGTGCACTTTTGAAAAGTCAGCTTCATAATCATAAGGGCTACACACTTCTGTTTTAAATCTTAAAAATGTGTCGGAATTGAAACTTTTACCACTCTACGGTGGGGCTGTTGACTGGTATGTTTTTCACCTGCCTATGGAAAGTGGACACGTGCTTTTCCTGTGTTCTGGAATAATTATTTTGTTTCTTGGCTCAGTTTTTTTTATAACCTTTGGCTCAGTTTATAGCCCTTGTATAAAGCTAGACCTTATTCTACAGGCCAAATGCATTAGCATGTGTTAGCTATTTTTTTTAAGAACTATAATTTAGACAGAATTACCCAGAAGCCATCTGGAATAAGAGCGCCTATTAATTTTCATATACTAGACCATTTAAAAGTTTATGTATTCTGTACTGTTAGCATATCTTTGTAAATCTTTGTAAATAAAATTGAGGAAATTGATTCTGAATGCTTAAGGTTGAGAGTAACTGTAAAATAATCTATCTTTGGTTGAACTCGCTATATCATTTCCTTTACCTGACTAGAAAAACTTGATTGTGCTGTACTGTGTCACATCACATTATATTGTGATTGGCAACAACTCTTATCTATTTGCCTTCCTTTCAGACTGAATGTTGCCAGACAGGAATGAGTTTGAAGCTGATACCTGTCATTCTGTCATCAAACTAAATATTCCTTATACCTTTCTATATCTTATTTTCTTTTATATCTTTGTTGGTTCCCTGCAGGCATAGTATTTGCATATAAATTATTCCTTTGGCCAAAAACAAAACAAAATCCTAATACTTCTGAGATTCATCATTTACTGTATTAATCATTATTTAAGGGAGATGAAGTAAATAAAAGATTTATAGTTTAATATGTGATTGCTAATATGCAGGGTGCATGAAGACCTTGTATTGGAGGGTATTTGGTACTGTTGTGCTGCATAATAAACTTGTCAAAGCTTTTTGCTTCAAACCAACTGTAATCTAAAGACAGCTATGACCTTGCATCTTCAGAGGGACTTGCTTTTTTTAGATGAGGGGGAAGCTTTTTGTTCCCCCTAGGATTTAGAATGCCTGAACATTTTATTTTGACCATTTTTCCCTCAAACAAGACACTTTGAAGTATTACCAGAGGAGACTAACATATGAGGCAACTAACTGATACTTTATTTTTATATTATAATATCGATTGTACAAAAATTTTAATAGTGCTGTTTAAGAGCAATAGAAATGCAATCAACGTTTCAAAGCTGGAGCTTGATTTGAAGCAGCAAGTGGCTGAATGCACTGCTATACCCTGATTGGAAGGACAACGTGTATATCCATGCCTGGGACTTTTCTGTTCTGGGATAAACACACGCACAACTTCTCTGAACAAATGCAATGTCTGTTTCTAGCCCCTGTGAATTTAAAACAGAGTAGTTATTCTGGAATAATTCTGTGTGTGTATAATCATTCCAGAATAAGCAGCTATTTTTCTGCTTTAGCTTATTCCATTTCCAAGTATCATAAGTATATTTACTCTAGAATAACTCAATGTGCAGACAGATCTAGTCAATGTTGACTCAATGTTCAACTTGATCTAGTTAATCCATCAGAAGAGGTTTAAGATATTACAGGGACATTCCCAATTCTTTATAGCTATAAAAGTCTTTAATGTTATATCTGAAGTCAATAGAATTGCCCACAACTAGAAGAATGTCTCTCATCTATTTAGGTGCAGAAAGGTGACTGAAATAAATAAATAAATATATTACATTACAAAGTACTAACACCTTCATAGAGAGTCTCTCTGTTTGTAGCAAAACCTGGCACACTGTACCACCTGTCTAGGAGGATGCTCTGTATTTTTGAGTTATACCTAGATCAAATTGTTGATTTGACAAAATAAAGAAGTCTCCTTACACTGAGGGGCCAGTTAAAACCCGGGTCTCTCTTGGAAATGAAAATCATGCTTTATGATGGTTGGATTTTTTACAGAGCTTCCTGCATGTAAAATTGTACTGGAGAGAAGACACTGGTTGTTTTCTTTTGATAGGTAGTTAGATAGAGGTGGAGGTTGACTTCATCTAGGCTTAATAGTTTTGTTCTGTGTTTTTTTTTGGGGGGGGGGTTTGTGCTAGCAGTTTTAGGCTAGGGATAGACATTACACACAAACCAGTTTAAGTGATCAGAAACTGGTTTAAACCTGTAACAGAACAGGTTTGGTGCACATAAACCAGTTTCAAAAGGGCTAAAACCGGTTTGAGATAAACCTGGTTGAATGTAGTATCCAACTGAACTGATTGAGCTCAAACTGGTTGATGCAATGTCTGTCCCAGACTCCTTCCTAGTTTAACTTAAACCAGAGTCCTCCAGCATCCCAGCATGCTCTCTGAGCTGGGCACTCTACTTCAACCCAGCAGGGCTGCCCCTGCCCCTCTGCTCCCCAGCCCGAGCAAGGACAGGCAAGGGTGGCCCTGGCCCTGGTGCTGAGAACGAGGCAGGGAAGAGGTTTATTTCCTCCCCCCCCAATTCCCCTGCCTCACTGGTGCAGACCTGCATATCTCCTCTGCTGGCTGCTCCAGTTGGTGGGGTGGGGCAAAGCCAGCCCGGGCATTATCTCTGAGTGAGCTGGCCAGGGAGGGGTTTAATTCCCCCTTCCCTGTCCCATTGGTATGGTTCTGGGCCAGGGTCCCCTGGGCACTCACCCTTCACTGCTGTAGCAACAGGGCTGGGGCATAGCAGGGGGGTAAGGAGGTGGGTTATCCCCCCCTCTCTGCCCCTGGGTGACTGCAGCCAGGGTCTGCACACCCCAGCCATCCTCACTCCTGCTGGCTCAGACTAGTGGTCGCAGTTGTGCTGGGGGCGTGATGGCCCCCTCTGAGCCCTGGTGCCACCACCCACCCTGTGTAGTCTGCGGCAGCACTGACCTCCGCTTGTGGCCCCCCGCCAGGAAGAAGCTCAGGCTGCCTGGACACCAGGGCAGGGGCTGCTGCCCCATCAGGACCCTGTCTGCTCACTGCTGCAGCGGCAGGGCAGGGGCACAACCAGAGGCTGGCTGGCAGGCCCCTTAGGTGAGGGGGCAGTGAGGGGGGTTATTCCCCACCTCCCTGTGGCATCTGGCAGAGGGCACTTATCCTACAGCTTGCCACACGCACGGATACAGAGGGGGCAGCGGCGGTCAGAGTGGTCAGATCCCACTGCGGTCCCCCGGGGGCAGTAGGGCTAGAAGGGGGGAATAACGCCCCCTCCCTGCCCCCCCCACCACAGGGGCCATGCTGATCGGTGTTTCACTGCGCCCTAGTCTTGCTGCTGCAGCAGCAAGGCGGG
>NW_005842232.1:1000479-1004568 GCF_000455745.1 Alligator sinensis | reverse complement strand
GGAATCGCCAGGCGAAACAAAGGAAGTCAAGATTTAGGAAGAATAGGAAGAAAATACTATACTAGGGTTAAAATGAAAACAGTCTCACCTAAGGAATTTCCTTTCCAATTTCACTGCAGTTGCAGTAGGAAAGAATAGCAGAGAATGAATGAAAAATAGAATATGCTTAAATATACTGAATGGGCACTTTATAAAACAGAAAAAAACAGAGACATTAGCCCCACACCCACTATTGTTTTGCTTTTTTTCAGATTACCATTATTTCTCATCATAGGAAAGTGTAGGGATCGATTTCTCTATTGCAAATAGTCTTCAACATAGTTTTCTAATGAATGAACTACACTATTATGTATTTAAAAGGACCATGCACTTTGTGCTTTAGGTGCATCTGATGTGTGCTACATTTTAAAAACTGAAGTGCTGTCTCCTACTCCATCACCAAAGAAAATCCCAAGGTCACTTATTCACTGGTGTGAAACTGGAGCAATACATTAGAGAACACAGCCCCTTTAATCTATACTGGAGGCTGCTTTGCGAAGAACCTTTCTATTCATGTACTTGTTTTCTTCCTGTTTCACAAACTCCCATTTGTTCTGGATCCATTCTTGTTACTTTAATTTGTTCTCCTGTGCCTTTTTCTGTATTGCTGTTCTTAGACATCTTTCATTGATTCAGGGTAGTCCCAGTCAGAGCTGTGTGACATTACAATGATGTCTTCTAGTTGCTGCTCTGAAGGACTTTCTACTGTCATCCACAATTTCTAGACCTACATATTGAACAAGACAATGTTTAGTTTAGCTTTTTGATCTAGCCTGAAACATCATACAAGCTGCAGTGCCAATAGAATGTGATAAAATTGATACTTAATAATCCTTTAGTAGCACCACAAGTTTTATTGGTTAGAGTGTGGTGCTATTAACGCCATGCTCTTAAATTTGATCCCCAGTTGGACTAGACGATCTCTTCAGGTCCCTTCCAGCCTTACACCTCTATGATTTATTACATGGGATGATTATTATATGGGATTATTACTAGACTTTAGGGGATTTATTTTTTTGCAACATAAAAATTGGACAAATCAAGACCTGCACCTTTCTGGAGGTTTAGTTAGTTGGTGGTATCTACCCCATTGCCTAGAGACATTGTATTTCTATAGGTTGAAATATTCAACGGTTTACCCTGTACAGTATCTAGCACTGACATTATGAAAACCACACTAGAATTGCATGGAAACTTCCCCACACTCTAGGTCAGGAGTTGGCAACATATGGCCAGGAACCAGAAGCTGCTTGTGTAGCCCCTACATATCGCCTGCAGAACTGGAGGGCTTTGTCTCTGCCTGCACACATGCTAAGGCTGGGTAGCTGGAAGTTGTGCCTGCATCACAGCTACTTCTCTTCACCCTTCCCCTGTGACTGCAGAACAAGTGCAGCTTCCAGCTATTGGGAAACTGAGCTAGGATTGGGCAGCTTTCATCTGTGTCCATGCTGTAGCTAAAAAAGGAGGGGTGGAGCTCCCAGCTCCTGGGCCCAGTGCAGCTCACTTATGACTAGAAGCTGTGCTTGCACCTCAGCTAGGGAGCACCCATGCTCTCACCTTTCTGACCCTGACACAGGTGCAGGCAAACCTCCCACTGATGATGCATATCCAAAACCACTTGGCCTGCATCAGAGTTGAGCCATGTTGTTCCAACCCATGGCATGAAAAGTTTCCGGCCCACGCCCTAAATCACTCTCTGATTTTATTTTAAACTTTCTGTAATTTATATCTGTCCAAAACATTTTATCTGAACAAGTAGTGACTTTAACTCTCCTTCTTATTTGGCTGAATTCTCTCCTTTATAGATAGAGCGAGACATTTCATACAAGGCTAACTTGTGCAATCTTCACCCACATATAGGAGTCCCTTTGATTACTCATGTGAGCAAACAGTTGCATAATGTTTCTCATATGAAGAAAATGTGCAATGAAAATAACTTCTTTTTTTTTCTGGGAGGTTATATATTTCTTCTGTACTCAATGGAAAATGGAGAAGAGGTTTTGGGAACTTGACTTGACTCAGGATATTTGTATTTGCTATTTATTTTCCCTCTGTGATTAGTGAAGCAAAACCAGAGTGTTTCCTCCTGTCATCCAAAGAGTCTGCAGGATATCATGCTGCTAATTGAAAAATTCTTATCTTTAAAGCTTTTCCTGGTATGCAGGTTTGATGAAATAAACAGCCCATAAATTGAATTGTAACAGCTGCCATGCTGTTTTTTAGACAATAGACATTGCTGAGGTGAATTTTTTAAGGACAGATTATTGTTGGGTAACAAAATGCTGTCATAAATTTTATAGTTGGAGATTTATCGTTTACATGTCATCAATTTCAATCTTTTGTGAAATATTAATATTGGAAAATCCTAGCATAGTTAATAATGGTAACAGTCTTATTTTTTATTGTGTGCCAGACTGCTTTCATCTTGTTCGTTGGCCAAAGCTGAGTGGTCCATTAAATGGATTTCTATAAAAATGTATCTTAAATCCTTAACCATATTGCTACTGTGGATTAACCATAATTATTTCTTTCTCTTCACATAGTTTTCCCTTTACAATGTGGAAAAGTTGCTATAGTGACTGGAGGTTCTGGAGGAATTGGTTATCATACAGCGAAGCAAATGGCAAGACTTGATATGCATGTTATAATAGGTACTGTCATTATTTTGTTAATATAAATGCACACTATATTTCAGAGACTAAATCTTAATGTTAAAGAAATATATATTCAGCAGTAATTGACTACTTGCAAACAAAATCCTGCAAACCTTTTTAAAGAGAGTTGCTAGTGCTTAGTACCTCTAAATATTTGTCTTACAGTTTATATTGCAATCATTTTAAGAAATGTTCCTGGAATCTTCTCACAGAAAAATTTGCTCAAGGAAAAATTTCATTTTGCTTTGGATACAGAGGAAACTAAAACATGTTAATGTTGTCCCCTCTGCCTTAAGAGGGAAAATTTTAAGACTTAAAAAAAAAAATCAATTTATAGAATTTAATGTAGAGATTGGAGGGAGTACTTGCTGTTTTCAGTGGAGTAAATTACTAGAGCTGAACCCTGGCCTAAGCACTGAGAATGTACTTGACTGGATTTCCGCTAGAGGGAAGAGGCTTACTCAATTGGTAGAATCAGCGGTTACTCTGACAAGTCAGGCCTGGCGATTCTAAGAGTCCCTGTGATGTTTGGTGATAGTCTGTGATGAGTAGGGCCCTACTGAATTCATGGTGGAAGTGGGCTCTGTTGTGGCTCATTATAATCTTGCAGGTTCCCCTGCGTGTTCCCCACCACTGATTGGTGCCTTTTGCTTCCCTGCCTATCAGAACTGAGCCACAAGTGGGGCTCCTCCACCAATCTGGGACTCTTCAGCCTTTTCAGAGAAGGCTGAGAGGGGAGTTTTTTTGGTAGCAGCTTATCACTACATTAGGGGAGTACATTAAGGGCTCGGTGAACAACTGTTCACCAGAGCACCCTTGGAGAAAACCAGGAGTAATGGCCACAAACTCCTAGAAGACCATTTTAGACTCAACTTTAGGAAAACCTTCTTCACAGTTAGGGTGCCCAGACTGTGGAATAAGCTCCCTCCAGAGGTGGTGCAATCGCCTACCCTAGAAATCTTCAAGAGGACCCTGGATGGTCACCTAGCTGGGGTCACCTGACCCTAGTTGTCTTTCCTGCTTGGTGTAGGAGGATGGACTCAATTTTCTGAGGTCCCTTCTAGCCTTACAACCTATGAATCTGTGGTGGAACAGCACCTGCTGGAACCTGCAAGATTAAAGGAACTCCAGTACATCCCACTGCTGCTGTGAATTCAGTAGGGCCCTACTGATAAGCAACATATTTACAGGGGGGATGAGGGGCTCTGTCCCTGGGTGACATCCAGGCTGCATACAGACATTTGGGGAGGTTAGACTGAGTTAATAATAGCCACCCAATCTAAGGTAAATTGGGATGGCAGGGGAGTTAGT
This sequence comes from Alligator sinensis, assembly GCF_000455745.1. Taxonomy (NCBI): domain Eukaryota; kingdom Metazoa; phylum Chordata; order Crocodylia; family Alligatoridae; genus Alligator; species Alligator sinensis. The sequence goes on along the minus strand of NW_005842232.1, from coordinate 1,000,564 downwards.
GGAGGGGGAAGGGGGCTGGGGTGATCAAGATGACAAGCAGGCTCTGGAGGCCCTGGGGGGGCTTGGGGGGGAGGGGGGGGGGGGC
>NW_005842232.1:954294-1000441 GCF_000455745.1 Alligator sinensis | reverse complement strand
GGCTGGCAGAGACCATGGGAGGAATTGTGGGAGGGAGGGATCTGGAGGGCAGGTAGGGTCCTCAGGAGTATTGCTGAGGTCGGAGGGCTTGCTGGGATCAGGGGGGCTGGCAGGGTCTGTAGGAAAGCTTGGAGGATGGGGAGGTTCTCTCCCCCAAACCCTGAGACCAGGGGCTATTTTTAGCCCTCCCCACCCACAAACCGTCCCCCGCCTCAGCAAACATCCCCCTCATCTCACCCACGCCTTCCGCCACCCTAACTTACTTTCTCAGCTCCTGGCATCGGTGAATGCTGATAAAATTGGCACTAGGCGTAACTTGCAGGGTGGGAGTTTGATGGGCTAGATGGGGGGACTGGTCCACGGGAGGGATTGTTTGTCTGGAGGTAGGGTGATTGATCTAACCTTCTTGAGAAGGTTAACCTTTTGATCTTTATACTGAGCTAACCTTCTTGAACTTCTGTACACTTAGTACTTAGATTTACCTAACTAGGGATCTAAGTGTAAGGTGTGCACCTGGGCAAACTAAGTTAGATCAGGTGGCCATTTTTAGCAGGATCTAACCTCCCCCTACCCTTCTTAAATGTGTGTGGGCAGCCCCAGATTCAGATACAAGTTGCCATTTGGCTTCTGTCAGAAATGTGTGTGGCTGGTTCGAAGAAAGCTATTGGCTGTTAATGACTGGGTCTCATATGTTGGAAACAGTATAGGAACCTAAACAGAAAAGAGGAGAAAACAAACCTCAAAGCAAACAGAGCTGTCAGCTCAGAAGACAAACCTGGATATTTAAAACCACAAGGTGTTTCTCAGCATTCATTGTGACCCCTTGTGGTCTCTGCAGAAAGGAGGAAGTAGTGTATGCATTTCGTCATTTTCTCTTCTCTTGTTTCTCATAACCAGGAGATCTAAACAACACTCCTATATCAGTTTCTTGCCTATGTTCTTCACAGTGTTTAATTAAAATGGCAACTCTACCTTTTCATTAAGGCTAAGTACAGACAGTCAAAAAACCTGAGGCTGAATCAGTTCAGTTTTTGTAGGTTAGTTTAAGCTACAGAAATTAAACTGAGAAACATGTGGACACATATTTACCATTGATTTGGGAAATGCAGGCACATTCCTGCATGGCTCAGGCCAGAAGTCAGGGGGCAGTAAAGCACAGCTCTCTGTCAATTCCTCTTCCTGCTACCCCCAAGGTCTCTGGGATTTGCAGTCCAGCATCACAGTAGCAGGACTCTGCATGGCTACTTATCACTTTCTCTTCCTCCTTTGAGGTACCTCTGGGATTTATAGTCCACAGTCACAGCCAGGAGTAAATTTAACAGCAGGGCAGCTCTGTACTTGGGGGGCTGTCTTCTCTCCCCCCACCCCCCCCCAACCCTTCTTTGCTGGAGCAGAAAGCACAGCCAAGCCCAGGACTGGAAAGCATGCTGGGAGACTGGGGGACTCTGAATTAACTTAAACCAGGAAGGTGTCTGGGACAGAGGTTTCATAAACTAGTTTGACCCAAATCAGTTAAGTCTGATACTACATTCAATCAGGTTTATTTTAAACCAGTTTCAGCCCATTTGAAACTGGTTTGTGTGTACTGAGCTTCTGTTTTGTTATAAGTTGAAACCAGTTTCTGATGACTTAAACTGGTTTATGTCTAACTTCTATCCCTAGACTAAGTGAGAGCTTTCATTTTGTGGATACTGAGAAAGGAGCTGTAGGAAATCTTGGCCCCAATGAACGTACTGAGATATTTTTTTTTCTCATGATCTTAAATAAGACCCGGATTTCTCATCAGACCATTGACAGTAGACCACTTAGGCTAGGGACAGAAATTACGTATATACCAGTATACGTGATTGGAAAGCAGTCTAAACCTATAACAGTACAAAAGTTCAGTGCACAAAGACCAGTTGCAAAATGGTGGAATTCAGTTTAAAGTTGACCTGGATAGCTGTAGTATCAGATATAATCAGTTTAGGTTAAACTGGTCTATTGAACTTCTGTCTCAGATCCTATAGCAAATCACCTTAGTTCACTGTCCTCTGGCTTCTCAGGATACTTTGAGGCCCCCCCTCCCCATGCTAACCTCCTCATAGGGTGGCATTCAGGAATTTGGGTGTACTTGGCTGCTCCGAGCTGGTTGCTGTAGATGGAGAGGAGGTGGAGAAGGGAGCTTCTGTAGCTCTGCATGTGTAAAAACCATGACATCTGTGTCCCTGCATTGGCTCCCTACATGGCAGTGGTGGTGGTGGGGGGCTGGGTACTTCCCCTGTGCCAGTTGCAGGTCCTTCCCCGGTGCCAGTTGCAGGGGTGTAGCCCCCCCCCCCCTTGCTGCTCTGTCATATGGGGGTGCAGGCATGGGGACTTGGATGCCAGGATTTTGCCACTTACCACCCCCCACCCTAGCTCCAGCTGATAGATTCCTGTGGCTGACAGAGCAGCAGGGGAGGGAAGCCTGCTGGCTGAGCTCGGCTTGGCATTTTCCAGCAGTGCCTCCACCCTCCTGGCCTGACCAGCGCAGGCACTCTGTGTGCCCTCCTCTCCCAAAGGCCAGCGTCTGTTCTGTTCCTTCCTGACCTAATGTTAGGGCACTTAAAGCACAAAAATCAGATCGCTTCTGCCTTGGGTTTTTTGAACCTCTGTACTTAGCCTTAATGGGTGCATCTACACGTCCATTAATGCACTTTAGGTAATGTGCATTAAATCTAGTATCTCCATTGTAAGGTACTAGAAAAATACACATTAGCCTATTTTAATGCACATTAGCTAAAAAGCACGTTTTTTGTGACACTTCAGTGCACATTAAAATAGGCTAATGATCATTAAAGCTCACACCCAGTGATTAGACTTTATCCACAACAAATCTGTGACTACAGAAAAGATTTTGATACTCTCCCATTGTTGATGTAGGATATTTTTCCTTACCTACAGTTCCTGCTGTCTAGAACAGAAATCCTATATCTTATGGCCCTTAATAAGAGATAAATTGAAAAAATCCCAATTACTTCTGTTGGAAGAAATTAGTCTCAGGGCCTAACTCTCTGCCTCATTTCAAATTTGAATGTAATATGACAACCATGTAAGGGCTTATAAAATGTATCCATATGGTCCTGCTACTAGAAGGGAGATACAAAACAACTTTTTTGTAAGCCTGGCTTACTTCAAGACACCTTTTTTTCTCTCTTTGTATATATGAACCTTGTAAGTACTCACTTCTATTCTAAATATTATCTCTTCGTGGAATATACTCCTATTCTAAATATGATCTCTTCTTGAAATGAATAATACTTGCAAAAGAAAATTGTTTTCTAACAAAGCTGCAACTGGGCATTAAAACTTATAAGACGAAGTTAGGGTTGAAAGATTCTAAATGATAGGATTTGTTTGATGTAAATTATATCTTGGCTAATAATATATTAAGTAAAACTCAAATTGGAATTGTTTGGCAATTGTATATACTCTTGATGTACCAGTACAGTGAAACCATGTTCAAACTTTGTTTAATTGTTGCATCTCAGTAAGCTTTCCAACAGTTGCCAACTGAAGAAAAATGGTTTAATTAATTTTAAAACTATGAGGTTTTAAAGCTACATGGTTTGGAATTGATGTACCTCCATCTTTCTAGCTTATCTACCTATTGAATGAACAGGAAGGCACACGGCAAATATTTAAACCTGCTGAAATTTAAAAATTCCTAAATTTAAAAAGATCAACTAAATCTTACAGAATTGATTTGTTTTGTCAATCTCATGAGGACTTTGGGTCAGCTTGCGATAACATTAGCCACAGTTTGTAGTATCTTTTTTCCCATGGAAGTTGGTAGGATTATTCATGGAATTGAGTACTCAAGCCTAGAGACTATATTCTGTATTATTCTTTGAGAAATAAGCTATGAGATAACATTTATTATAAAAATAGTACTTTGTATAGTACATTTTAATGAAGATTGTCAAAGTCCTTTGCAGATGTCAGTAACTTAGATTCACCCACATGATTTGGCAGCATTTTACACACAGTGCACACCGTGCACAGATGTGAAAACAAAGTGCAAGACAATGGAGGATCAGGTCCATAATATCACAGTGTTCTGTAAATTTTTAAGCAAGTCAGTTTCATGAACGTATATGCATTTGTACATACATACATATGTACACACACACCCACTTAAATTACACATCTGTAACCTCAATTTACAGTCCACTGACAGGCCCAGTATGTTTAAACTTGGTTCAGCAACCAAGACAACATGCCTTTCCATTCTGATTTACTTCAAGTTTTTAAGTTGAACTTTTGATGCTCGAAGTCAGTCCAGTGTAGTACAGAATGTTATTAGCACAAAGGTGACTTTTAATGGATAATTACACCCTATCTGAAAAGGTTTTCATTTTTAAAGGCAGTTTTATTTCATTTCAATTACAGAATATGTATATACTATATAAGTGTGTGTGTTTGTGTGCACTTAATAGTCTCCATCTCCTTAGCTGGATGGGAGATGTTTCAGCTCTAATTTGTTCAGGAAAGCCTTTTTCTTTCTAACATTTAGGCATATTTTCCTAGGATTGAATGACTACAGAGTTATTCAAGCAGCACATGAATATTATCAGGTTTTCAAGGTGGGCAAGAAATTTATATTTTTAATATGAGGATTGAAAAATTCAGTCCAGATTTACCTTGAAATTACCTCTCACTTTTACTATTTTCCTATGCCAGTTGCACTATAGTGAAGGCTACAAAAAGTTCCATTATAAGCCTCCTCTTCTTTTGTACACATGCAGTCTTTCAAATCATTTACCGTTTTTCTGTATTTTTTCTGCCTTTGGCTTCTCTTGAAGACAATTCTTTGTTTACAGGTAAAACCATATTCTTCTGTCATTGTGGGGTAACTCAGAATGACAGTACTATTCCTCCTGGAATTTCTGTGTACAATGGATGCCTCAAAAACATTCTTTGTATTGTTTTAAAATTATATACTGTACCTTGTTTATTTCCTTCATTCAATATATAGCGCAAATGATTCTTCCAAATGTTCCTGATGAATGGTAACTTTCATGCTTCCTGTATATAGACCATAATAATTACAATGTTATTTGAGTAGTTTTTAAAAAAGTGCCTGCAAAATAAGATAGTGGTGAACATCTGATATTATACTACAGTGCATATGCAAAATCTTTTAAGTGGAAATCTTAAATGCAGATGTACATCATAAACAGGGATCCTAGTTTTCTCTGATTAAAAACAAATCTCCGATTTTCATAAATAAGCAGAGACTAAATGTTGGAAGCTTGGGGTTCTATTCTTGGTTTTGTCCGAGATCTTGCTTAGGGATATTGGGCAAGTAACTTTGACTAAGTATAAATATTAAAAAAGCTCGCAGTAGAATTGATTTAACTTATGTGGGTTTCTGTAAGTGGTCACGGGTAGTTCAGGAGCAAACAGAACAAATGTTCACCCTTTGCAAGCTGCCTGTACTAGCCTAGGCCTGAAGGTTGGAGACACTTCTGCATGCTTCCCAGTGGGCTCCTTGGGCTGCTGGAGACTGCTGAGCACAGCCAGCGGCTGGGCTACCCATGATTAGCTGCCAGGTTCATGTGGCAGAAATGCCCTCCTCACCCCATTGCTGGCCGTAGCTGACAGCTGGCCTTAGACAGGAGGTGGATCTGGGGGATACAGGTTTTCCTGGTTCATCTCTGGGAGAGCTTGGGGGTGGGACTCGCTGGGTACTTGCTTGGAGCAGATGAGCACAGGTTGAGTAGTAGTGCACCTCCCTGTGAGGGAGGGCTTGTGAGGAGCTTCAAAGGTGCCTGGGATGCTGGTGGATAGTGACCTAACATGATTCAATGGGGGATATAGTGCAGAAGTTTAATGCAATGGATTAACCTAATTCAAATCAATTTGAATGCACATTGATCCAGGACTATTTTAGACCAGGTTCTGCCATTTTTAGTCTGGTCTATGTACCCCAAATTCTGTACAGTTATGGGGTGGTTTGATTTCTGATCACTTAATCAGGATTATGTATAATGTCTGTACCTACCCTTCACTGTACCTCAGTGTATAATAGTGTTCACTCATTTTTCAGCAGCATGGGAGGCTTATTTCATTAATATTTCTGAAGCATTCTGAGAAAACTAGATGAAAATGAATATGTGGGTAAATTATTACAGAATTTTGAATTGTACAAATCAAATGAAGAACTTGATTGGTTTGTACTTACGTAATTCAAAAGCTCATCCAATCTACACAGACTAGTTGTAGGCCAGCACACTGGGAGGAATTTATAGGCAAGCTGCTTTATCTCTTGCCATATGAAATAATGAAGTGGCATGTTTGCAGCTGCTTTTATGTACATAGTGAGTCATCTTCCTTCATGAAACCAATTGTTTTTGCCTGCAGTTAAAGAATGTTGTGACTCTGCACCTGGCCAAGAACAGATATTTCTTAATGGGAACAATGCTACTTAAAGTTTGGAATGAAGTGCAGCAAGGTACCTAAGCTAACATGTACTTTCTTAAGGGGTTTCATGTGGAGCAATTTTCCCAGAGAAATTAAAGTAATCAAGGTCTAATTACATTACTGGACACATCAAAAGAACCTGTGTTTCAATAGAATTCTTCCACCATAAACAGAAGGATGAATGAACAAATAAAGACAAATGGACAAAATGCATTCCTAGCCTAATGAACATCAACAAAGAAATAAAGGGAAAGGAAAAGAGCTTTTCCCCTTCCAAGCATGTTATTACGTATAAAAATAGCTACAGAGCCCATAGGGAAGGGAGAATAGAATAAGAAGTTATTTTTTTTTTTTTATGGACCTCAATACATGTATCTAACTTTGGTAGGAAGCCCTTAGACATTCTAGATGCTATGGGAAAGTATACATGTTTGGGCAAATAGACAGAATGAGGTAATCCACTGTCAAAATTCAATTTTACCAAAAACAAAAAATTGTGTCCTAGAGACAACTCTGTGACAAAGCAGTTGATACAAGTGGTATCAATTTTAAACTGCACAATCTAGTTTAATGAGGCAAAGGCACAGCATTCTCTCTCTGTCTGATATATAAGCATTTTTCTATCAGTGCTTGTAAATGATTATTACAAAGCTCTGAATGACTAGAATCAGTTATGGTAGAAGCTGTTTTATAATAAAGCAGTTAGTATGTATTTTAGATTGTATTATTACTATATTCATTCCAACTCAAGTTTCAAATTTATAAGCATGTAGAAATGTTTCCATTCCACTAGTTTAACTATTCGACCTCTGATGCTATAGTAGTATAGCTCTGGACACTGGATCATTCATTCCATTGGAAATTCACAATTTCAAACCACTTTTCTTCCAGGTTATCTTGCTTTTTAGATCATGCTGAAATTTAGAGACAGCTTGGAGACAGCTTGAAATGGCAAGCCTGAACACAGAATAGATTGTATTTTCCTGCACGTAAGATTTTCTAAAGAAATTGGAGTTTGTGTTAGTTAACACAATTTATACAGAACAGATCAAATTCCATGTTATCATTGTAGAAGTAGAAGAAGCAACTGCAAAATGTGTTCTGGATCTTAGTGCATCAGTTTGAGTGATATTCTTTCATCTAAACTCTCAGGCAGCTGAAACACTCAGAGCTAGATAAATATGTTTCTTTTTCTCCAGTAAGTGACTTCCCTTTTTTTCCCCAGTCTTAGCTATACCTTTCAAGGGAGCGCTCAGATCTTGGACTCATGCCACTGAGATTATTTTCTGGGTTTTTTTTAATCTCAATATGAAATGTAGATGATGAATCTGAAATATGAGAAAGACCTCTAGGTGTGAAACTACTAGTGTTGTTTTCTCAAAGTACTTTTTATTCAGGTAGATAATTGTGCTACAAGACAGATCAGATCACATCCAGCAGTTGGTTATCAATCTATTCCTTAATAAAATGTTAAACAAATCATTCTCCTCTGTTTCAAGGCATGTTATCAATCTCAGTTTTTATCACATTCTCCATATAATTCCCCTCCAGAGTCTTTGAAAGAGCTCTTGTGAAGCATTCATTTTTTCTGTCAAGTTAAAACTTCTTATCTGCACTTTCAAAGTTGAACACAACTCCACCCCTGCTGATATCTTGTCCCTAATCTCTTCTTACACTCCCACCCTTATTACTCTGCTGTGCTCAGATTTCTCTCATGACTGTTCATTTGTCAACATTACTTACTCCTGACCTTGCAGGTATTTGTCCTGGCTTCTTCTGCAAACAGAAGGGCCTCCCACAAAACATTATCAAGCACCCTCCCTGTCCTTTCATGCTAGCCCACATGGAAGTATTCCACACCTTGCTCAGTGTTAGGTTAAGAACTCTTTTAGAGCAGGGATTATCTGTTGGGCATACGTTACCTGCTGTAGAATATCATATATACTCTCACATGGCACTATAATCCCTATAATGCAAACCTGATGTTTTGGATCCCTGGAGAAACAGTACCTATAAGGTCTCCACTCCTCTGTTTACTCCAGTTGATTGCCAATAAAGATGATAATCCTACTGATGCTGCCCTTAAGAGGTGCATTAATTAAAACATCTAATTAAAACCTTTCATTTTCTGTAGCAGCAAGGTAAGTTAGCTAATAATTACATTGTGCAACTTTTAAAATAGATCATATACATACAGAGTCTATTACTGTGATATCAAGCTATAGTCCATAACACAGTTGTACATTAGGGTTTATGAAACACCCTTCCTGTAGCATGGTTGCCTGGGGTCATATTGAAGGCCTCCTATCACTTGCCTGTCAAATCTGAATGATAGGCTAGGACTCTTCTACTGCCCTGTGTGCCTTAAAATGGTCTGCCAAGCCCCTCCTATTTCCCAAAATTAACTTGGCATACTTGGGAAGGAATAGTACAACCAGGTAGCCTTACAAACCTGATGAAGAGTACCTTGTGCTTGAAAGTATGTCTAAAACTTCTCCTACTCTTGTATTTGGTCCTGTAAAAGGTATTCCCCCTAAAATACCTTGCCTCTTGCATATTTCCTGGGCCCACACAGCCACAACATCACTCCAACACTAAACTTACAATGGCATTGAGGGATAAGCTGCTATTTGGAATGGAGATGAGAAAGAAAGAGGATGCTAGCTTCTGGGATAGGGTGACACAGGACCACCCCCCGCCCACTCCCCGCCAAGATACCTCATATTGGGAATTATGGTGGTAAAGGGGATCCTTGGGGTAGCGTTTGAAGGACTTAGACTGTTTCCATAGAGCAGGGGTGGGCAAAATACATCCCACAGGCTAGATTTGGCCCACTTGGCCATTCTGTCTGGCCAGTGAAGCCCCTACAGATTTAGAAAATTAATATTTATCTACACCTGGCTGCCTGTCAAAGATGATAGGAGCCAGGGGCAGTAGGACCCAGGGGGAGCCAGTGGTAAAACTAAGCTGCAATGGTATAGGCATCTCTTACTGCCTGCTTTGTCCATGGGCTATGTCCAAATCACTGCAACACTTGTTTTAAAAGGCTCATATCTTGCAGATATGTAGGCAAGGGATCTTTGACATCTTTCACATCTGCCTCACTCTTTACTGTCTTTCTTTTGAACATCTTAACTTCCATCTCCTGTATTTTTCTTACTGCTTAAAGTTAGTTGCCATTTGTTAATACTCAAATCCAGTATACTAATCCGTAAAAACGTGCCAAAAAGTCCGATTGCCAAGATAACCAAGTCCAAAAACAAAACTCAAAACCAAAACAATGGACCCCTCTCTATAGGCTGTCTGGACTACCCTAGCAGTCCATAACCCACAAAGTGAGCTTCTAATTATCCACAACCCACAGGTGGGTTTTTCAAGTCAAACAACTTGTCCGAGTATCCAAGTATTCCTCTATTTTTCCAAATGGTCGGTCTAACCCGAGACCACTATACCTGGCACTTCTACCACTGGGCCATGTGTACACCTTCAGATAGACAGACAAACACCTATACAGACAAAACTTACTATACAGATGATACACACCTGATCAATATCCTCAACATAGAAACTTATTCACCGCTGCCCACATTCTCCACCAAAAATGTTACTCAAATTGCCAATTGCTCAAATCACGAGCGAGACTTTATAAAGGGGGATAAGGCAAGGTGCCGCATTTATTGATTACATAAGTTAGACATAGAGATTCGGGCACATCATTCATACAAACACACACAAATCATCATACATACCATTATACACAGGCGTATGCATACTCAAAAACAACCATTTTATCCACACACACACACCAGATATAGTTACCAGCAACAGTTGCTCAATATCAACCCAGGGTGGCCAAATCAGGCTTATTGAGTAGATGATGATCATTTGAAGATAGCAGATTTGAAGATGATAGGTGGAGTGGGGTGAACAGATGCACCTGTGCTCCGATGAAACAGCAGTAGAGAAAGAGACTCACCCAGCTTGGCATTTTCAAAATGTTATTTTATAGAGATTGGAATCCTTTGTTTCAGTGCTTTGGGGTTTTTCCATACCCAGCTTCTGTTTTTGCGGTTGTTCTTCTTTTGTCTTTAGCTTATCTTGGCCTTGGAGTGTTTTTTCTGCCCACATCGCAGCATTTCTTCTTCTGTTATCTCCTTTGTGCCCTCAAGCTTCAAAGGGATTCTTCATACGTTTGTTAGTTAGTTACTGGCTGATAATTTACACATCTGACACCTTGTTGCTTACATAAACAGTTAAATCTTCTTCTCCTGTCTCTATGCCATTCTCTCACCATTCACCCTTTTCCACGCACATACATAAAGGCTATGCAGAGTTCATTCACTTATGTCAAGCAGAAGGATACAAAATGGAGTTTTCAAGTTGCTTACAGGACAAGACTAACATGGTTATATTTCACAATTATTACACTTTGTGTTAACATCAGTTACATTAGTTCAGTTCATGCTACACAAGGAGAGGGACTTCTGGTGGCAAAGGTCAAGATTTAAAGGGTGGAACTTCCGGTCCGAAGATGGCGACTAGGGGGTGGGGCTACCCATGGGGCCTGTCAAGGGGCAGGGCTACCCATGTGGTCCTTGATGGCTTGCCAAAACTTGGTAAGTGGTTCTCCACCTGAAATAATTGCCTGCCTCTGCCATAGAGAGTTTTAAACATTATGCACCCCATCAGGGGTTGCTCTACTGTTAGACAGCTCTAGTATTTTGTTCCTAGTCACACACTGAAGCCCTGCAGTATTTATACAAAAAACGTGCCTGTTAAGAATTTGAGTCAAGATGAATGGATGTCCTCTCTGCACTGCCAGATTCCTGTCATTTTAAATCTATCTAGTATACTTCTTAGGAACTTACTCTTTCTGCATTTGTTTCTTTAAAGTATGTAGTCAGTAATAGTTTAATTTTACTTACTTGGGTGAATAAGATTTCTTTTATTAATTCCCCCTAGGCAATTACAGGCTTATATGGCATGAATTAAATATCTTTTAAATACCTTGAGGCATTTTCCCTTGTTTTACCTGTGCTGCAAGAAAGTCTCTCTCTCAATTTTGGTTACCAATTTCTCTAGGAAGTTACATAATTAATCCCTTATATTTATGAAGCACAAAGCTAGCGAGAAAATGCCTTTCATCTTCATCTGGCTCAGTCAAACCTATAGGTAAATAGTGAATATGGTTTGAAAATTATCCCTTTGAAGAGAGTTTCTGTTTTAGATAAATTTAAAAATATTTTTTAAAGCGCACGTTAGAATATGGAGTATGGATAATGCATACATTTATTTAATGTAAATGTTCATTCAGCAATGTTGAATTTCTTAGGTAGAAGGCAGGGAAAATTTGTACTTTATACACTAACCAGAGAGAGAAAGAGAGAGAGAGTCTGTAATATATGGGTATAATTTATGTGTTGGTGTGTATATATGTATATAATTATATATCAAAATCTTTCATGAGCTGAAGCTCACTTCACCAGATGCTGTGGTTTCTTATGGGCAGATTCTGTCACTCCAAATCAAATTGAGTCATGCTTAACTTTGTGACAAGTCCCACTGAAATTATTGAAATGACTTTTACAGTTAGGTACTGTTTAATGTAATCAAGATGGCAAAAATCCAACCATAGAATCATATCCAAAGCCCATTCAAGTCAGTCAGTTTTCATTGACTGTGAGCTTTGGGTCAGGCACCAAATGTTTTGACATACAAGAGTTGTATATATGAATGATGAATGGAGGACTTTTAAATTAAAAGCTTGCATACTATTTTCAGAAGTTTGCTTATTATGGTATTAGCCTTAGTATTTTTCTGAGAAAAATAATTTTTCATCTTATGTAAATCAAATTTTATTTTGCATAGTTATTTTGTCAATTTGCATGACTAGTTTATTTTTGGAAAAATATTATTTCTCAGTTAATCTCACCTGAATATATTTCATTGTTATATGGCATAGTAGAAGAAATAAGTAAGAAAAGGCACAGAACAGCCCAGTCTATGCTATTCCTTAAGTAGCTATGTTCAGGCACAGAATAGCCCGTGTATGCTATTCCTTAAGTGGCTATGTTCATTCTGTGATCTCCTCACTTTCCCTGCTGCAGCAGGGAAAAGCGCTTCTCCATTGGGGCTGGCTGTGTGGTGAAAACCCACTTATCCTGCTGTCCCAGAGCTGCATTGTGGGTTTGGGGAAGCAGGGAGATCATGTTGCCCCTTGTCCTGTGCTCCTGAGGGCAAGACAGGGGGTGATGTGTTCACCCATCAAAGCAGATCAGCTGTGCCATGATACATTGCTGCAAAGCTGGTCCATTACATTTGGCAACATGTATTTGTAGCCTAAAGTAGCTGTGTTGGCTCATTTTGGAACTTAGTGCACCTGGTATGAGGCTGAATGTACTTGATGGCAGCACTCCTTGGCAGAGCATGAGAAAATATGGACAAGGCCCAAGTAGCAGCATGGTTAAGTGGAAGATATTTGCATATATGTGGATCTATCCCCAACTCTGTCAAAAGTGACCTTAGAAGACTTTTCTAGTTCTTAGTTAACTCACTTTTAAATGAAGGAGAACTATAGGGGTCCTACCTTTTGAAATAGAAATATGAGCCTTTCCTCATCAATATGAGTTTTAGGTGTAGGTCTGAAGACAGTCCAGGGAAGGACTTATTGTCTAGCTGTCACAACAATACATTTTTAAGGGTATTTCAGGGGGAGCACCTTTTCTTTTCTGTAAACCTTCATAATAGTTTGGAAACCATTCATAGGACTTGCTGTGGGTTAGGAATATTCTCAGTGCAAATGGGATATTCGAAAGACTATTAATGGAGAAAGTAGGGATGACTATTTTGTGGCATTATAACCCGGTCATATTTTCACAGAATTTTCTTGGGGTTAAACAAGAGGCAAAGGCTACAGTTCCCCCCACCTCTTGAGGAAAAAAAAATCTAAGAAACTAAAATACTGAATTTCAGTCTTGGGGGAAGAGAGGAGGGTTTGTTCAGTCAAATGACTGGGTCGTGGGGGTGGTTGTTCAGACTTTCAAACTAAAACAACCCCCAAAACTTCAACCTGAGGCAAAGAACTAGCATGGTAAATTTTATACCAAATGGTCTGTCATAGTATACCAAATTTGTCATAGTAAAACCACTGAAAACAGAGTTGGGGAAGAAAGGGGAAGTCATAATGGGATGTGGCAGTTAATCTTTGTGTTCCTACCACCCTTCTTCTTATAATACACAAGGAAGCACTTTAAGTAAACTCTCTGCAGTTTACTTGTATATAAAAAAGATACAGTAAGTGTTTACATTGTTTAGAACTTTCTGTAAGGATTTGGTTCTTTATCCAATCCCTTTATTTGTCTCTAAAGGATTGTCTTTCACAAAAATCATTTAAAAAGCTGTGAGTTATTGAAATACAGAAACAACTTGGATTGTGGTAATTTTAAGTTTCATGACACTCAGCTTCCAGAAGCAGGTTTTTAAACCCTGTCAAGTTATTATGGGAGCACAGATTTGAAGGGAGTGTTCAGCAAAATAACTCTTCTGTTGCAATCATTTTAAATTAACAATATGCAAATCAGAATGAACTGAATTCATTTGGAGGCACTAACTTTAATAAAAAAATTAATTAATGTATCAGTGAAATAATGTGAAGAATAATAATAACGAAAAAACCCATGCAAGTTCCTTTAAAAACAAATTAAGCAAACATATTGGGAATTTAGTCAAGAGACTGGAAGCTTTAATAAGCATATTCACTGTGTGACTAATGCTGAATGAAAAGATGAGACCCTCACAGGGATTTCCACAGAAATCAGTTTGTAGCACAGCTATATCCAACACTGTGACTCATTGATTTTTGAGCCTCCACTGTAGGAAATCACTTAGGGTGAAACAATGAGGAAAGTTTCTCTCTTGCCCATAGCTCCTTTGTACAGAGTTCCACAAATATGGCTGTTTCACTCGAGGCTTTGTTGATGCTGCATCTATATCCAGGGTCAAGAACCAAGCTGGAAGTTTATATTCTGTGAAATCCTAGATGGGAAAATAAAAAATCCTCCAAATACTGAAATAGTCTGTTTCTTTCTTTTTATAATCCTTTTATAATCTTTTATAATCTATGCCGGCTAGTTATAGGTCAACACACTTGTAGATGTTTATAAGCAACCTGCCTTCTCTCTTAACATTTGAAATGGTGAAGTTGCATGTTTCCAGCTGCTTTTAGAACATAGTGAATCATTTTCCTTCATGCAATCAAGGACTTCTTGTCTCCAGTCAAGCAAGTACAATAACTTCCTATACTTGGCCAAGCACACCTGCAGCTTCTGCAGAATGCTTCAACCTGCTTCCCTGTGGGTCTGGCTTACTGTGATCACGTTTCCCCCCTGTGCCTGAATCAACAAGTTAACATATAAAATCCAGTATAAAGTGTCTTGAGGAGCTTGAGATAAAAAGTGCTTTCTCAAAGGGATATAGTATGGAACACTGGATACGGACAGAAGTGACAATTTTTACTCATTTTGGCCACAAAAAGCAGTTTATAGCTGTGAACAAACACAAGTGCACTGCTGCAGATGGCTTCAAAAGTGGCCAACTGGGTGAAAATGTGAACTCTTATGGCTAGGGACAGAAGTTACACATAAACAGGTTTAAGTGATCAGAAACTGGTTTAAACCTGTAACAGAACAGAAGTTCAGTGCACATAAACCAGTTTCAAAATGGCTGAAACTGGTTTGAGATAAACCTGCTTGAATGTAGTAATTAGACTTAACTGATTGAGCTCAAACTGGTTTGTGCAACTTCTGTCCCAGACCCCTCCCTGGCTTAAGGTAAACCAGATTCCCCCAGCATTCCAGCATGCTCGCCGGGCTCTCTGCTCCAGCAGAGCAGGGCTGGGCCCACCCTTCTGCTCCCTAGCTGGAGCAGACAGGCAGGGGCGGGGGCCTGGCCAGACGCTGGCCCCCAGAAGGGGGCAGGGAAGAGGCTTATTCTTCTCCCCACTCCCCGCCCCCCCTGCCCTGTCCACTGGCATGGACCTGCATTTCTCTGCTGGCTGTTCCAGTGGTGGGAGGCATGACCAGCCCTGGCAGCAGCCTGGAGTGACCTGGCCAGGGCGGGGGTTTAATTCTCTCCCTGTCCCACTGGCATGGACCTGATTTGGGGTTTGCTGGGTGTAGCCCCCTTACTGACTGCTGCTGGGGCACAGCCAAATGCTGGCTGGCATGGCCCCGGGGGCAGAGACAGGGATTATTCCACCCTGTACCCCTACCAGCTTTGGGGGACCTCAGCTGTGGTCTGCCAGCCCTGACTGCCACCGCTGCCACTTGCTGCTTGAGTGGAACAAGCGGCAGAATAACCCCCTCCTGTCCCCTCTGCCAGATGCCAGAAGAAGGGGGGGAATAACACACCTCCCTGCCCCCTCACCTAAGGGCCCTGCCAGCTGGCCTCTGGTCAGGCCCCTGACCCTGCCCACTGGAGTGGCGAGGGGGCCAGGGCCCTATCAAGTGTCCAGGAAGTGTGAGCCTCTTCCTGGTAGCGGGGCCACAAACAAGTGGTCAGAGCTGCCATGGATTGCATAGGGTGAGTGGCGGCACCAGGACTAGCAGGGAGCCATAGCCCTCCAAGCCGTGCCAGTGCCGTGACTGCCGCTCACCCCATGCAGTCTGCAGTAGCTCTCCCCACCCCACAGCATGGCCCCCCTGCCTACAGCATGCCCCCCCTCACCCCCAGGAAGAGGCTTGCACTCCAGGATACCATGACAGGGGCTGCTGCCCCCATCATGGTCACCTCTCCTTGCTGCTCTGGGGTGTGGGCAGGGCAGGGCCAGAGGCCAGCTGCAGGGGGCAAGGAAAGGGGTTATTCCCTGCTCTGAGGTGAAGTGGGGGGGCTCCAATTTACCCACTCCACCCTCCAGCACTGGCTGGGGAGCCCCTAGAATGAGCTATGATTTTGGATATGTCATGAGAACCTTCTGTTTCATAGTAACCAGAAGGATGATTGAACAAATAAATCAAGGAAAAATGGACATAATGCACTGCTAATGCAATGAACAACAAGAAAGAAAGAAGCGGGGGGGAATAATGTCTTTTCCCTTCCAAGCATGTCACTGTATATAGAGATCTATGCAAAGCCCACATAAGCAGGGAAGAGAGAATAGAATTTACAAAACTCTTTAAGGACCTCATTATATGCTTCTAACTAGAGTAGGATGTCATTCTGGGTGCTATAGAAGTTGCATCTTTGGATGGAGAAACAGAACAGTAAATTTCTTTGTCAAGTTTAAAACTTCCCAAGAACAATGGTTTGCATCTTCAAGACAATGCTAGTGCAAATCAACTGACAGACAACAAAATGGTATTTAAGTGCAACCTGTACAATCCAGCTTAATGATGTGAAGGTGTAGTCTTATCTTTATATTTAATATCCTAACATAGTTTCCCCTTAGGATAATAAACATCATGCCTATGCACAGAGCCAGATATCACAGAAAGTTTACTAAAATTCTACCAAATTTTCAGGTCTCTTTCATTTGGAAAAAAGAAGTGCCAAGCAGTCCAAGCTTGTTTGTTTATGTCTGTCTCAGAATCAGTCTATGAAATGTGTTTCAGTTGAATTTACAAAGGTATGTCCAGCTGTTCAAGTGTGCAGCTGCTTGTTTTCGGGGAGTTACTAGATGAAATGAAATAAAACAGTCAGATCATATGTGAACAGCAATGTAGTTTTTGTATGGTGTTTTTTAAGCCACTGCCAGTGTGATTCCAATGAATCATTCTTTTTCACTTGCAACTTTTTGTTAGCTTATGGCTGGCTGTGATGTGTTACAGTTATGGTTAATTTTAACAGTGGAATGACAGGGTATTCCACAGTCTGATTGTGTTATTAATTTTGTGTTTTCTTGATTATGACAGCTGGAAATTGTGAAAATGAAGGCCAAGAAGCTGTGAGGAAAATAAAAGAAGAAACTTTGAATGAAAAAGGTACTGTACTGTGTGCATTTGTAAAGCACCTACTGATTATATGGCAAGGCAGTTTTCTTCCTGATTTAGAGATGAATCATTTTTCATAGTACTTATGTGCAAACAAAATGAGGGTGTATTGGTCATGCTTCTGGGAGGTGTGATGTTTTGGGAAATGATTTCCTTCTTCATTGTGTCTGAGTGTCTTTCAAGAGAAATCAAAGATATTTTTATGCAAAGGTTTACGTTTATCCTTACTTTGGTCATTGAAATACTGCTGGCTGTAGGTTTTGCTGAGTCCCATGCTGGCTGCAGACGGTCACATGTTCTTTGTTTATATGCATGTGTGTAAGGGTTTATATGTGGGCCAAGGATTCGGGCACTAGTCATTCTGAATTCAGGGAAGGAAGATGACAATTAATTGTGTTTTTCACTGCAGGACTTTAAAATTAATCCTTCCCGGAAAGAAATGGCCAATGGAAAAGGGTGGGAGAAAATAGAGAAGGGATTCTAAACATATGGGGTCCTGTAGAAGACTCCAGTTGGCACAGGACTAGAGCTCAAATACATTAGAAAGGTATTAACCCCCCCCCCCCCACACCAAAAAAAAAAGAAATCTTTCAAGAGAAATAAACAAAACTGCCAGGAGTGAAAAGGAACAGCTTTTTTCTCTAGAACATATGGTTTAGGGTCTGAGACTGGGAGAGTGTTGGTACCTTTGATCTGAAAAACTGTGGTTTTTTTACCACCCTTAGATATGTCTGAAAAAAACATTACTATTATGTCTTGAATGGCTAAATATGGAAGCTTGGAGCTTAATAAATTCATCCTGTGTAAAATGCATAATTTGTATCCATCAGAATCCTTGAAAATGCACCTATAGATGCATTTTTAAAGTCTGGTAGAAGAATGAAGACATTTTAAGAATCTGGTAGCGTTGGCTCATTACACTTCTAGTTTCAGGTTGGGTTTTTTTAGGGTTTTTTGTTGTTGTTGGGTATTATTTATTTATTTATTTTTAACATTGCAATTTTCCAGTTTTTAAACCTTCATGCACTGGGAGCAAAGTTCTTCTGATCATGAAGGTAGGGTAACCATATTTCCAGTTTCAAAAGAGGACACCTGTCGGTCTGGCGGTGGGGTTGGGGGGAATAATATGATTGTGGTGAGGGGCACTGATATGCCCATGCCTTGCCCCTATCCCTCACTCCCAAGCCACAGCCCCCCCAGCCCTGCTGCTGCCCCTCATTCCTGACCCACAATACCCTGCCCACCCCACCCTCCCCTGACCATGCTGGTGCCCCTCACCCACAGCCCTCTGGCACTGCTTGTTCCCTGTGCTCCCAACCCACAGTCACCACCCCCCACCCCTTCTGCTCCTCACTCCTGAGCCACAGCCCCACCAGGCCTTCTGGTGCCCCTCACTCCTGACCCTCATCCCGCCTCTACCCCCAGCACTGGAGCATCTCCAAGCTGCCGCGCCTCTGCAAGTAAGAGTACTAGCTCCAGTGCTGCTGACTGGTCCATGCAGCTCCCTGCTGCCCCCGAAAGGGCCCCTCTGCCACCTTCCCCTGCTGGAGTGGTAGGTGCCTCCTCCACCTCCCCATGCTGCAGCCCTGAAGCCTGGACAGGTTCCCCCAGAACCAGCAAACATCCGCCCCCCTCACACACCCATCCCCTCCACATACCCCCACATACACCTTCCCCAAGCCCTGGCCCTCCAACCTCCCCTCCCCCATAGACTTACCTGCATGCAGCTGCTGGGGATGCTCCTACCACCCTTCCTAGCTGCATGCCAGCCATGTATGTGTGCGAGCAGATACATGTGATGCCCTCTACCTCCAATTGCCCTCCCTCTGCTCCCCCCCACCCCCAAGCAGCAATTTGCTAGGCAAGCCAGGAAGTCCCAGGGAAAACTTTGATGCTGAGCAGAGCAAAATCCCCAACATTTGTTTAAAAAAAACACCTGCACAGAGGTGGGAGGACCCAAAAAGTGGGCATGTCTGAGAAAATCCAGGCGTATGGTAACTGTAATGAAGAAAACGCTAAAGCAGTCAGACAGAAAGTATTGTTCAGGCAAAGGAAGACTGGATTTTTTTACATCTGGAAATAATAGCTAACAGCTTCACCAAGGAGCTTCCAGGATTACTTTTGTGATATGATTTTTGGAGCATCCAAGTGAGTGATCAAGTAGGAAAGCCAGAGAGGATTCTGGCTTTATTTCTGAGAAAAGGAATATTGCAAACTGTTCCTTGTGCAATTTGTGTTCGTGATTTTGTTGTGGAAGTTGTTGCATCCATTACTTTTATGTCCTGAAGCCACTGGGTGGTGTTCCTGGTATTTTCAAAGTGGTTTGTGATGACTGACTGAGAGTACTTCAGTATACAATTTCTTGGAAAAAGTGGCACATGCAGTATGATTGAACTCCACCCTCTTTAGGATCTTTGCAGTTTCTGCTAAAATCTGATTCCATTTAGTGCCTGTTTAATAATCATTGTTGTGCTGTTTGAAATGATTAAAGTAATTTTTAGCACAATGACTAAAATTTGATTTTTATGATTTCTGTTAATATTTACCCATAGATTTGAATTCATATACATTAGTTAAAAGCATCATAAATTAAAATTTAAGACTCATAAAATGGCTAGGGCAATTATCATTTTTTCTAAACCTTTTACTACAATTTTCATTTGTGAGAGAGACCAAAATCACTTTGAATTGTATAGGTAGATTTGTACCAATTTGAATACATATTTATCCCATGTATGTGATTGTAGAAATTCCTGGCATTCTAATCAAAAGTCACTTCATAAATGAAACTCTGATTTTGACTGATAAACCCTTCAACCTACATTTGGTAGAACACTTTGACACAATAAGCTGAGACTGTATCTAAAGATGATATATCTGTCTGACTTTTATACGTAGAAAGTTTGGCCTGTATTTCAGGTCTAATGATTTAAGAGACCTCAGTAATTTTAGATCCTGACTGGTCTGGAATATGGAAAATTATGTATTTAATTCTGAAAATGTGACATTGAGGAGTACTTTTATTTATAGCTACTGTATGTTGTACAAATAGACCTAGAATAGTGATTCCCATTTTTTTTGTATGCTGGGCAAACTTTAAGTCCAAGACCAGCCATTATAATTGAATTTCTTTGGCATTTGTGACATCTAGTGGGGGATTGTGACCTGAAGTAGAACCTTTAGCCCTACTGTAGGATCCATCTTTATAACAATAATCACTCTGTATTCATGAGATTTCCATGTGAATGGTTAGAAGTATGAGGTCTTCATAACCTTCCAAATAGGACCATTGAAACAAAAGCATTGAGGGAGGTAAGGGAGAATAATATTTGCGATGGATAATAAACAGAAAGGGAAAAATTGAGGTGAATGGCAGAGCTTTCACTGATTACAGCTGGGTCAGGATTTCATTGGTAGTAAGTGACGTAAATAGGTTTCTTTTTTGTTTGTTTGCTCTTCTTTATACACACGCGCGCGTGTGTGTGTGTGTGTAAAAACCCTGTTCTGTTCCATCCCCCCACTTAAAAATATCAAAAATATCAAGCCTAGTCTTCCCTAATTTGGCTGAAAGATGTCGGGGTAGCCTGGTGAAAGCTTATTGTAAAAGCCAGGACTACTGTCTGAAAGCTGGGCAGGGGGGAATAGTACCTCTGGATTGATGGCATATTTTAAGACACATTAATCAATATGCTTTGTGCTACTCTGGCAGCAGACACATGCTCAGCATCTGTGTCATTGGAGTGGTCTGTCTGCTGATTTAGGGCGGTCATACTTCCTGGGGTTTACATTCAGATTATACTGCCAAATAAGGGATGGAAATTATTCTTAAAAAAAAATTTTCAATATCCCACAATCAACCACAATCAGTGAGGCTCTACTTTGAGTGCTATAGAAATGCCAATAAAGAAATGCTCCAAGAACTTATTATGTAAGAAGTTAAGGAAAGCCTAGAATCTTCAGCAACTGATCTTTTAGGAACATAAGCTTGTTGGAAAGAAGTCCCCATCTGTGTTGATGGTCAAGACAGCAACTGTCACAACATACTAGAAACTGTACTTGGGTCCAGAGCTAAAAGTACAGTTCTCTCTATGGCTTGGGCTGAGGAGCTAAGACTCTCTGGATGAGGTTGCAGGAGACTCATTGTTTATAGACGAGGTACAAGAGAGGGCTATGTGACACAGTCATTAGTGGGCTTCATTGGTAATTGATTTTTTCAAACTTTTGGATGAATGTAGAATAGATTACATGATACCTGTGGAGTTACTCCATAGTTTGAGAGTAGAATTTGACCCAGCCACTTTGCTATTTGTCACATGTGAACCTGGCCTACTGTTTCTTTGCTATTACTTTGAAATAGTCATATAAGTATTATGAGCTGGAGAAGGCTGTATGTCAACAGTCAAAAACTGCAATTTAAGGCATTTATCTACTGCATGATGATAGTATTGGTTATCTTGGCAATCTTCTGCATACTTAACTTTCAAGCATTCTAGGAATGGGACTAGGAACTGGGACTAGGAAACTGGGAGCTTCTTAATGTTTGACATGAATGCTATTTATTTACTCACCTGAATGTCACATCCCAAAAGAGAAGGAAAATGTTTTTTCTTATTAGTAGGAAATCTTGAGGGATATCCCTTTGAGCCAGTGGAGGAGGCTGTGGGGCGGGGTAGAAGGGAAGTATGTGGAATAGGTGACTGATATTTATCAGAGTACTTCACAGTTATGGGATTACCCATCATTAAAATTGGAAATGCCTACTCCTGATAAAATTACCTTTCTATTAATATACGGACAATTTTGTAAGTGTAAGGAAGGGGTGAAGAATGTTCTCCCCTCCCTTGCATTCCTTGTATACAGCCAATAGGGATCTCTACACTTAGCAGAGCACATGTTCTACCACTTGACAGCGTTAGCCATCCCATAGAATTGTAGGAGGAGCCAGGTTAGATGCTTGCATGCAGCTCTCACCATCTGAAGGATGGATGAAGGTACCGTCCTTCTCTGGTGTGGCCGAGATCCATTAGCTGATCGATGGTTATTACTAATATAAGAAATCCTTCACCTGTGATAGAGCAAGTCTTTATTTTCTCTGTCTGCCACAGCTTCAGAGAAACCTGAGGAAGAATGTCTTGCATTTGATAGCTTGTCTAACTTTATCTCAAATACATAGTTGGTCAAATAAAAGAGATGACCTTAACACATACTTGCTGCTTCCACAATCACTGGACCAACACAGCTACACCACTCGTATACTACATTTTCAAATGAAAATCCAGTCAATTCGATGCTGCTTATATTCCATGTGTTAGGATCATGTTTTAATCTGAATTAGTTGTCACAATAAATGTTGGGAGAGTATGAGCAGTTGTTCCAGTACAAACCATCATGGAATGCTTGAGGACTCTTGTTCCTGGAGGGCCAATTCCTGGAGCCATGCAGTTTTGCTCTTAATGTGTTTTGCTTTCTCTGCTTACCCCTCAACTTTCCTGCCATGCCTTGATCTTGTACATTAAAGGTAGGGTCATTGGTCATATATAGTGGCCCTTGTGAGCAGCACATACTGTAGTTGTTTTCACCCCTTCACCCTTTCCACACACCAACTATATTTCCAGGTGGGTGGCACACCCTGTCACCCAATATGAGGGTCCCAGGTAGTCAGCACAATGTGAGTGCCTTAGGCACCAGGTTCACCAAGAACTCATTAAGTCCTTCAGGTAATGGATAAATTAATTTTCCAAATAAAATAATTTTTTTACATGATTCTGCATCAGTTCATGGGCTACTAGTCCACGCAGCCTTACCATGTCAGTTCATTAATTCCATCCACTCATAAGTAAATCAAGTCTTCTATAAATAAATAGTTCAAGTGCCTCTATATCAATTTAAGGTTCAGTTTACCAAGCACATTAATTTCTCTCATTAACTTAAACTGACTCACATGGCCCCAGAGTCCACTTGGGGAGAGAGAGAAAAAAGAAAAAAAAATCAATAAACAGAGTGTTCAACTTGCCCTAAGTTTTGTGCATCACTTATGCTTTCCAGCTGGGCAATTCCCTCCAAGCCAGGCCGCTGTAAATGCTGTACCAGGCAGGATCCCTGGTATTCTGCTCCTGCCATTCCTTTCAGGCATCAGGCCCTCTGAAGCTGAAAGTCCCTCTGGGCTTTCAGTCTGGGAAGATGGTCTCTTCCCATGCTCTGGCAACACTTGCCAGTGCCTTGCTGCCACCACGCTCCTTGCACTGTCTCTCTGCTTCCTCCCTGACTGCTGTTGTTGGCACAGGACACCCAGATATGGCATCAGCTCAGGCACGTCTGCCAATTCGCACAGAGCACAAACTCCCAAAACAGGGCTGATGCTGTGTTCCCTGCTCCATTGTCGTCACCTCTGCTGACACATGGAGACCATCTCCTGCCATTTAGAGGCTTTCCTTCAGTCCCCTGAAACCACCAGGGACATCTCTCGGGGACTTGCCCCTCTGGTACCGCTCCATGAGGTACTTCCCCCTATTACACTGAGATCAATCACAGTCCTCTCCTTTTCAAGATGTTTACGATTTTAATTTGTTGTTTCCCTGATTTTTCTCCCTAACTTTTACATTTCCCCCTTGACACCTAGTTGCTATAACTTCAGTTCCCACACTGCAGCTGAGAACTTCCCTTGATATTGTGCTAAGTGGAAAAACATATTTACACATAAGCTTTTGGTAATTTCTGATTTCATCCACAGTCATGCATATAACAGAGCTTCAATTGATGTTAATGTATCAGTTTATTGTATTTGTTTCTTTATACTTTACAGGCCAACAACATCAGCTTTCATTTTCACAGAAGTAAATCCAGAGTAACTAGTCAAGAGTTATTCTATATTTTTCTGGTGTTATTAGGAAGAGAATTAGTCTCAAAGACTTTAGCAACAGAAGCCTATAAATTGCTAGGAATCAATGGGCTTCATACATTTAGAAACCATTCAGTACTTAGTAACTACAAGCGAAGTTGAATGAACATACTTTTCTACTTCCACAATTAGAATGTCAGTATGGTGCTTTCTAGCCTCCAGCTAGATACCATTGATTAATATTAAGAATACAAGTAAATATTTTAACAAATCAGAGGTAAAATTATATATACAGACATAATCTCAGCTTCTTACAATTTTATGATTCAGAGATAAGCAACGAATTGCCCTAGATCTTTCTGAAAATAGCTTCTCTGAAAGATTCTTGCTGCAGCTACAGCATTTCTCTTGGTCTGTTCCAAACATCTTGGTGTTGTTGCCTGCACTAACATGGCTTCTGATTTCTGAATGAATCCAACATAGAAGTACCAATTGATTTTATTATTGGTGCATTAACACTGGTACTAAAATTGCTGCAGGTCAAATTCTGCCCTCAGTCACACCTGTGCATGTCTACTCAATGCTTGCGGGGTTCCCAAAGGAAGGAAAGCTTCCAGGCTAAGAGGATGGCAGGACAGTATGTAAATGTATAGGGATTTTCTGTTTTGATGTTTAATGTCAGGTGCAATAACCCTGCAAAGACATGCAGAAATAGTCTTGCTGTGTTTTTCTAAAGTTAAATCAACTGTTTCTATTAGTTACAAGGAAAACTGGTACATTTAAACCTGTAACTCTTTATAGGTCAGGGGGGGGAAATACAATGGGTTTTAAGAGCCTTTTGGTAATAGCAAAGGAATAGAGAAGAAGCCATGGAACCCCTTATGTCACTCACCTTGAAGTTAAAGACCCCTGCTGTAGCTGAACCAGGGCATACATCAAATTCTCTGATGGGAGAAATATTTTAGGAAATAAATATTTCAGCACATCAAATGCCCTGCCTTTTAATCCATTTTACATTGCACTGTAATGTGAAAATGAGCTTATATTCAACAAGTCTGTCTCCTCATACGGTGTTGCCCTCCTTTGAATTTTAAATGCATCATTTTTTTTTGAGTTAATGTGTCATGCCATTTAAAATAACTTCAGAATTTTCTACTTTTCCATGATTCGTTTAAATCATCTCAGAAATTAAGATGTCACATTAATAGGGTGGCAGTGCAAACATTAATAGTGTTATGAATATGGTTCATAGAGAGAAAGATTAGATGTAGATCTGGAGAAGAGAAATAGAGGCAGAGTCTTTCAAATATATAATGTATTTAAAATGCATGCACAGGCTATGCCCATCCATTTCTGTAATTCCCATTTCCATTGGAAATGTGAAACAAAATTCGTTAGCAAGCTTTGCTAGGAGCAAACCTGATTTTCATTTATTTGTTTATTTTTTCCTAATTAAAATATTAAATAAAATGAAATTCACCCAGATAAATGAAGAGCACGAGTGTAGCAGTAGCAGAGTAACAAAGATGTTACTCTGATGTTTCAAATGTTTTGTGTTACCCTTACTGTCTTATCCTGCCCCAATGAAACCAAATCTTAGAATTTTAATAACTGTGCAGTCTTACTAAAAATGTACTAGAAAAAAAGTAATTAAAAAATGCTAGCCCTGAGAATACTCCTGTTTCACCCTTTACACAGTTTTGATCCTTGGAGGTCTGGTATCAGACATATGTCTTAACAGTGATGGGACTTGATTTGACACCCTCCAAAACCTGTCACTCTTTTTGCATATGTGAGAACTTAGTCACAAGCAGACAATGAGAGAGTGTCTCAGATCCTGCCTCTCCAGGACAAAATTTTTATTGGGTCCCAAAAAACAGAAAAAAGAAAAGGCATTTCCCTCTCACTGTAATCCTTCTATCTCCTCCTTGGTTATATTAGGTTCATATTTTTTAGATATTCTTTGCTACCACAAGAAACAAAACAAATTCTGTGGCTGAAATTCAGAATTAGTGTGAATTTCATGGAAACCAAAATAATTCTATTTTACTGAGGCTTAATACTTTATCCCTGAAGGGTGAGGTGAATATTCAAAACCTGGCTGAATGTATATGTAATAAATAAAGCTCATTGGCCTATAAGCTCTTTGAGGGTGGGCTATGCTTTTGTTCTGAGTTTGTAAAATGCACGTTACAATAGGATGTGATCTGTGACTGAGGCTCCTAGGCTTCTTACTACCACAATAGGAAATGACAATACATTCTGACTAAAATAGTCTTTGGAGGCTGTCAGAAGGACTCTGTAGAGGAGCGTTTTCTTTCCCAGCTTGAAGAAACAGATACGTATATAGCTTTTAGGTGAAGAGAAGCTGGAGCGCACAGGGTAACAATGTTGGAATACGTGCACGGTGGGTGAATCTGGGAGAAAGGGCGAGAAAGTATTGCCAATGGTTTCACCTTTGTGGTGGGAAGAAAGTACCTTCTTTTCCCTTTGAACAGGAAGTCTGAGTTAGTCAGTCTACATTTATTAAGGGCTTTTTTTTTTCATTTTAAATAAAAAATGTTTTCAAAGTTAAATGAAATATAACACTTGCCTCACTTCTGATCTCTTAATAACTGCTGCACTTCTAAATTTTTATCTAACAGTTTGAAGATTTGCAAGAAATCTATGATAGTTGAGCCTTCATTTTGCAGTGTTTTGTGGTACCTTTGACCATAAGATTCCGTCATAAGAGAAAAGCCTGCTAATGGGACTCATAGGTCCTTGACATCTAACATGAGTTGCATTAGATTCCTAATATTAATGTCTGGATTTGCATTTTTGCTGTTTCATTCTGGGTGGGGTGATGTCAACCATCACAAGTACCTGATTTATTTCCCTTTCATAGTCTTCAGCCATGTCTTAGTCCTTTATTTAACATTCTGTCTGCCACTATATTCTCTAACCAAGATTACTATTGATTTCATGCTGCTTGAGAGGAGTAACTCTTCAGAACCTATGTGACTCAAGGTGACAAAATAAATCAAATCATCTTTCAAACATTTTGTTTGACCTAGTTGAAAAATAATCCTTGGCAGTGTTATCTCCCAAATATGAAACTTTATAGGTCTGTGTGTGGGAGTGGTACCTGCATGGCTAGGAATCTGATTTTTGTCTTTTATGAGTTGTCTCTCACTCTACTCAGCTCAGACTTGCATCTACAGTTTTGGGTTTTTATAGGTTCTAAACCTCCTAGAACATAGACCTTATTAACAGTACAGTTTTCAGGTTTTCTGTCCTGGAATCTGTTGGCATATAAGAAAGCCTGTTGCCTGAATGATAGGTAGAAAAGGGAATAGAGTATTTTCAATAAGAAAGATAAGCATT
Organism: Alligator sinensis; assembly: GCF_000455745.1. Taxonomy (NCBI): domain Eukaryota; kingdom Metazoa; phylum Chordata; order Crocodylia; family Alligatoridae; genus Alligator; species Alligator sinensis. The sequence goes on along the minus strand of NW_005842232.1, from coordinate 972,808 downwards.
TCCTCAGGTTTAATCACACACTGAAGTGGGGTTGTATGAAATATGTACATTGCATGCTGAAACCAGACAACATCCACTTTTGGGTTATATCAGTGGTGCTAAAGCTTTTAGCCCTGCAGGCCAAATGAGTGGCATGGAGCTGGTCCATGAGTCCACATAGGGCCCAGTGTGGCCTCTGCTGACCCCCATACACTGGGATCAGTCCCCATACCAGACCAGCACAGTGGGATCAGGCCCTGGGCCCCTGCTTATGGGGATCAGACCCTACACATGCCAGGATTGGACTTGGGGCCCCTGCTTACTGGGATCAGACCCCACATGTCATGATCAGGCCCAGGGCCTCGTGCTGGCCCTGCCTGATGCCACACACCAGGATCGGGAAACCGATCTAGTGCACAGGTAAGGTGGCCATCATAGAGGACATTCTGGTTTTCTGCTACTCTGTCCTCTATTGATACAAAACCAGATACCTTTATGTCCTCTAAATAGAGGACATATTGAAACTACTCTCTTTGCTTTTCTCCCTATCTAAATAGAGGACATAAAGGCATCCTGTTTTGTATCAATAGAGGACAGAGGACACCCGGACTGTCCTCTATGATGACCACCCTATGCACAAGGCCCAGGGCCCCCTACAGGTGCAGAAATTTGGCAGCAGGGGAACAATGCCACAACTCCCCTGCTGCCAATTTTCCAACCAGTGGGGAGCCCTGTGGGCTGCATAACACAGTGCAGGGGGCAGGATCTGGCCCACAAGCTGGGGAAGAGCACCCCTGGCTTACATCGTATACTTGAAATTCAGACCACAGTTGTTAAAGTATTGTGCATCTATTTTTTGACAAAAATTCAGTGTGTTGATGTTAAAACTGCTCATGGAGATGCATCTGTTTTGAGAGGAAGGTATACTGGGGACAGAGACAGACTCTCCCTTTGTAGCTAAGAGAAGGAAGGAGACAATATTCTGTAACCACGTGGTAAGGGCACTAGCTTAGAATGTGCAGATGAAGTTCAAGTCTTTCTTCTTCCTGCCTGCTTGTCTGTCTTCCTGCTTGCCTTCCTTCTCCTTACAATCTATCAAGTAACAAATTGAACATTTAAAGATGCATCTAATCTCCAAAGACAGATGTCTACTTTTCATCAACAGTTCTCCCTTAATCTAAGTTAGTGTCCGCAGAAGAAAGTCCTGTGTCCCTTTCTTCTCTTCCTTTTGGCTTCTGACAGTCTCTTCCATTTCATAGTCAAAGGAAGAAGGAGTTTCTGACTTCTTAAACCTTTGTTATAAAAATATTAAAAGCAAAAGTTAAAAGTGCACAAATGTATTGCGCTCCCAAGGGCTGACATGAAATACTTGTCACCAACAAAAACATTGTATCACCAAAGAATGAATTCCCCTTCCCTCTTCATGGTGTTGCATATTTAGGACTAGCTGTCACACTTTGCAGAGTGCCCCCTCAATGCCTAGCATGACACAAACTAGGCTACATTTTATTGCAAGGTGATGTGTCCAAGTTCAAATGTGACACGCACCCAGATGAAGAAGTGGAAGAGTTAGAGGGCACCATCAGATTTGGCCACTGTGAACTAGTTTCTGCAGCTTTTAAGAGTTGGAATTTTGACCTAACCAAGTAGGATATGGACCAAGGAAGCAATGAGGCTTCAGAGACTTGGCTTGGTACCAGAATTTTCTCAAATTCTGTCAAATTTCTCCTGAGATTTACCTTTCTTTCAGTCTGTTGAAGAAGTGTCTCAGTTGCATGTATTGGAAAACTAATATATTAATGCCCCTTGTGATACATTCAGGGATGTATTTGGTAGCCGTATTGGTCTGAAACAAAAAGAAATGCACAATTCTAGAGCTCTTGCTTCAGAAATGATACCTTTTATGAGACCAACTAAGAAATAAAAAAAAAATGGCTTTGTCTGTAAGCTTTCAGGCTCACATACTCTTCATCAGGATCAGGGAAAATTAAAGATGGTAAAAAGTCCCCATAGGTAGGAAATAAACTTCATTTTTGCACAGAGGAAGCTGAAGATGCCGGTCTGTCCCTCTGGATCCATGAGAGTGTCCTTGTGAGGTGCTCTTTGTTGTGCAGATCCGGCAGGATTCCTTGTGATGCACTGTATTTTTTGTTAAGATCCAAATATGTTTTCTTGGAATAACTGTCCAATTTTTTTATACCACTGTGTACCCAGATATGGATTTTCCTAATAAATTATTAGGATTAAAGTCAGTATTATTATGTTAAAGCAGATTTTTTCATCCAAGATCACACTGGAATAGGCAGAACAGGGATTTAAACCTGGGTTTCTTACATCCTAAGCCACTGCAACACTAGTACTCTCTCCCTCAAAATATTCAGAACCATGTTTTCAAGAACTTTCTGAAGTCAAAGCTTAGAATTAGCTATAAAAAAAGTTTCAACACATTTCCATTTTTGCAAAAATCTTTTACAGATTTTGTTTCCCCAGTTGTCCATAAATAGCAACTTGATAGTAACATTTTCAAATTAGTGAGTCCAATTTCAATCAGATCAGACTACTTTAAGGGTTGTACACTGAAAATCAGTCTATTTAAGGTTTATGCATGGATAGCTTTAGTGCAAACTAAGACAAGCTCAGTTTTGTTAGTAGTATTTATTTTATGAGGTTTTGGGTTTGAACCCAAAACTCAAAGCAAATCTTGCGTGCTATGAACTCATATTTATTAAAAATGAAAAAAATGGACAGATGGAATGAAAAATGCCAGAAATTGTTGTCATTTGTTGTAGAATCTGCACATCTCCTAGAAAGCTTAATATAGTGACTAGCTGTTCTGAAAATGTTACCGTATTTACCCAAATCCAAGACCACTCTGAATTTCAGATGTACCTCCAATTGTTAGATTTTCCACAAGGAAAATTTATAAAATTGTTATAATTTTCCATGTATACAATCTTATTATTGGAGGGTGCTCTTAAATGGAGGGCTCATCCTCCTTCCATCACCACTCCTACCACCAGTGAAGAAAGAAGTGGCAGTAGGCAGGCAGTGGGAGGGTTGGCAGCAAGGGGACAAGCAGTGGGAGGGCAGGTGGTAGGGGGCAAGTAGTAGGGGGTTAAGCAGCCTGCCCCCTGACCCTTCCCCCCCACACCTTGCCCACTTGTGCCTCTCCACACACTACTTGCAAGGACAAGCCTCCCTGCCCCTTGCCCCTCTTCCATGCCTCCCCCCCACCCCAGTACTTGCCATCCCCTAGTGCCTGCTCCCTGCCACATCCTTTGCCTCCCTGCCTGCCTCCAGCTCCCCCACTGCTTACCCTCTGGCTGACACCACTCCAGCATGGTTGTGACAGAACCAGTTGGGCCCAGAAGCAACAGGTGTGGTGGCACACTGGCTTTGAAGCCAGAGTTGAAGCCACCCCTGCTGCCTGCCCCCTCCCCACTGCTATATACTTGAATTCAGGACAAGGAGCTTTTCCCAATGATAAATGGGGAGAAGAACTTGTCTTGGATTTGAGTGAATATGATAAATTGACCTAATTGGTAAAGTGGCAAAGGGCAGATTTCAAAGTATGCGTTCTGGTGCCAACCAGGTCTGAGAATTTCCAATGCATAAGATGCTATATTTTGAATCTTTACTTAAATTTTTATATTACCCTTTTTATGGTCATGCTGCTTTGAAACAACCCCCCCCCAACAAAAAACAAAACCCCCCCAAACAATGCCTCCCCCCACTATTTTAACATTTCCTAGCTTTTTCATTATTGAAAGTGTTTAGAAGTTGGCAGTGACTGGATTAATTCTCTTTCTTTAGCTACAAGAACCATAGCTGCCTGACCTGAACCCAGGGAATTGTAAGACCAGCTGTGGGGAATTAGTTAATTTCCTCCAGCACATGGTATAAAGCATGAGCTAGGAGTTTGGGCTCTGTCTGATATTGAAAGTCAGAAAAGAAGGTTGTGTGGGAAGTGGTCTGGAACTGAGGACTAACATTTGTAGGTTAGATTTTGTGTACAACTGATCTCGCTGTGGCCATGGACAGGCATTAATTTCTAGTCAGAAAACCAGCATGGGAACTGGAGCATACATGCATTCTAGCATCCTGGCCAGAGAGCTACACAGGCAGGCTCCCTGGCAAGGGGCACTAGAGGCCTGTTCCTTGGGTCAACCCTTCCCTTACGGGAGCTTACTGATCTGCAGCCTGCCTTCTCCCCTGCCTGGGATGGGGACAGGCTGTCAATAGGCTGGAGGCATGGGGAAATGGCCCCAGAAAGGGCCTCGATGAGCCTGGTTCTTGGCCCCATCAACTTTTAAATCACAATCTGTACCACCAACTGAGCCTTCCTGGCCTACTTCCACCTGCCCCCAGCTTTACCTCACTGCCTCTGCAGCCCAGCTCCTAGCACCCAGCGCCAGGAGTCTTACCATAATAGTACAGCTGTCTTCCACTCGCCCCTCCACCCAGTTTGGACCAGAGGAATGCGGGGAAGGGTGGACGGGGAAGTTCTCTCTTGTAGGAGAAGTTTCCAGCTACCGGAGAATGCCACATCCCTCTCCCACCAGTTGTTTGATTGAAGAGGGTGCGGGAAATTTTCCAAGGAAATTTTGGCTCTGTCTGTCCCTTAAAAGGTTGGGGGAAGAACAGAGAGAGGACTGTGGGATATTGGGTTTCTTTCTGCACTGAGACAAGTATACAGCTGTTCAAGTTAGATAAGGAGGAGGGAAATCATCCTGGCAGACTTGGGGAGCCAGTTCTCTTCTGCAAGAAACGTTTGAATGCCTGTACATTCTTTCTCTGTGCCAGGAGAAAGTCTCTTCTCCTGGTCAAAAATGTAATGCCTATTTGTAGCCTATTTCTCCTGCAAAACTGGTCAGCAAAGATGCAGGTTGTTCTGAACGACATCACAGAAACTGTAGAGACTTTGACATCTAGCCATGTGGGACAGCTTGCAACGTTTGGGCTTTCATTAATTCCTTCTGTTGTCTGTACCAGTATGCCATATGAGAGAGGATGGAAAATCACGTATGAAATTAGAAAATATGGAAAAATCAATTTAAAAAACTGGCAGGAAATAAGGGTGAGCATCATACTTAAAATATCTTGCAAATCTTTTTTCTTTTTTTTAGACCAGCTTGGTTTCAGGGTGACAGTCTTCTTGAGCATTATTCCAGGAACACAGGCTTCAAACAGATAGGAATTAAGCCTTTAAAATTTAAGTGCTCTGACCAATGCCTAGCAAAGAGAAAAGAAAAGGTAGCTTTTTTTTCATTAGTATTAATTGCTCTGTTATAGCCAGATGTCAGAGGGATACTACATCACTGTGGGAGGTAGATTTACATTGCTGGGAAAGGGGTGGGGGGAGGGGAGGAATCATTAAAATGTAAATCCAATAAAAATATCAATTTCTTATTTTAACATTGTGAAATTGGTCTATTAAGCACATACATAATTTCAGATTATTTAGGTATTTTGTCTTATGGTAATATCCAAGTCAGAATTAAGGGCATGCAGCACCAATTAAGGCAAGTCATGGCCTCTGTCCCTAATTGCTCACAATCAAAATACACAAGAGAGCAGAAAAAGAATATACCAAGCAAATGGTATGGGCTGAAAGAGAGGTGAACAACACAAGTTTAGTCCCATATTCTTTTTTTGAAATGGTTGTTTTTAATTGCAATTTTAAATCTGCATGGAAGTCATGAACTAATACCAAAAGGTAGTAAGAAAGAGACTAAGGACACTAAGGGTATGACCCCATGAGTGGGAATGTGCACTTCCCAGGGACAAGTAGCAGTGGTACATAGTTGCGGCAAATTGCACTGGGTGGGGTAGGGGAGGCTGGGGTCACTACGGGGCTGCAGCCACTGCAGTCTGGGAGCTGGAGCATGGCTTTGCCCAGTCAGACTCCAGTTTTGGGCAACGCATACTGCTGCCGCATGTTGCACCACCTTTTTTGGCAAGGTTTATTTACATATTGGGATTTCCTGGTATCTAATTTTGCCACTGCACTCCAAATATACAATATGGAGAATAGATTAACGTGCACCGCATAGATTTTACAGCATCTCCAAAGGCTTTGAGGTGCTACAAACCACACATTCTGTTTGTGGGGATGTGGCATAAGGGAGTAAGAGGGAGGGTGCAAAGAAGGGAGGAGAGAAGGATGGAAGGTTGAATGAGGTAAACCTGGAGAGGGTTAGGAGGAGGCTGGAAGAGTCACATCTGTGATTTAATGACACCTATGATTTTTCAGATTTGTGGAGGCCCAAGGTTGAATTTTTTTTTCAAACACTCTCCTTTAATGGATTCATGTATGCTTGGTTATATTCAGCACATTAAGGTGGTTGTGTAACTACCACAGTATTGTCCCTACTGTATTTGAAATGCATGAAGTTTTTCACATCCATTTTTGCTTCTGTTGCATGATCTAAAACAGGGGCTGGCAAAATATGGCTTGCAAGCTGGATGCAGCCTGCCAGACCATTCTGTCCAGCCCATGGGGCCCCTCCAAAAAAAAATTACTGGCCCATGGCTGCCCCTCTGAAAGCTGGCAGGAGGTGGGTTTTCAGAGGTTGTGAGCCATTGGATAGGAGGGGGAGGGATTGGGGGGCGCCCCACATAGAGGCACCAAGCACAATGGCATGTAACTGGAGACCTGGTGAGTGGGGAGGAGAGCTCCTGCCTCCACATGTAGCTCCCTGCTGGAGTGCTGATCAGGGGTTGGGGCACCTGTTAAAGGGTGGATCTACCCTTCCAGCCTTCGACAGTTCACCAAAAGTTGTTAAGCAGCCCTCCAAATGAAATAATTGCCCACCTGATGTAAAGTAATTTTCTTTGCTTTGGACTGGAAAAAGACACTTGCCCACAATGATATGTAGGTAGGTGGCAGGAAAACCTACATGTGGCAGTCTCTTTTCCTTTAGGGGACTCTTAAAGCTGGAGCAGCAACAATGGAAGAGGGCAGATTTGCTATGTTTTGTTGCCTTCATTGCTGAAGGAGCAGAAGCAGATGTGCAAATGTGTGCGCGCACGCACATGCATATGTGTGTTGTGTTTTTTATGGGTGTGGTAGCCCTATTACTAGGGAACTACTTAAATCACAGTTTTGCAGTTTTCATAGAAACTGCAAAAAACCAGTGATCTCCGCAATTACTGTGAAAAATTGCATTGGCTGCGATTTCTGAGGATATCAACCAAAAAACAAAAAGCTTAAAAATAAAATGCTGGCTCTCCAGTGGGAGCCAGTGGTCCTTGCTTCCACTGCTGCGTGGCCTCACAGCCTGCCTGGGAGGGAAAGGCACTTATGGCAGGGTGGCACGAAAGACAGTCAGCAGTAAAGGTAGTGGCTACCCTCTCATCCCTCCTCCCTGCAGGGCTTCTCCACCAATCAGCACTGAGGTGCGGGGGCACTGTGAAATGCCATGAAATCAGTTTTTCAGGCTGCAACCAAGCCATGAAATTACTTTGTCTTGCAATGAGTTAGGTAGATTCTTACCTATTACCTGCAGTAGATGTTGAATATATTTGCAAATCACATCTCTACAGGCTGGGATCACTCATTCAACAAGCCTATTTAATAGCCATTTAAACTCTCAGGGTAGCCTATGGCTTGTTCTGTCCCTTTGCCTAAACATTTTGCCCACTTTAAATAAATAACCCTGTATTTTTCTTTCCATTCTTTGTTTTGTGATCTATAGCTTTTTCTGAATAACAGCAATGTTCTTTTGTATTCTTTGGATTGTTGTAACGTGCCCCTTCCTCTCCTTTGTGAAGGAGCAATTTTAACATCTTACAATTGTGTACTTTTTAGAATGGTGGTAGCTACTGATGTATTTTTACAGGTCTCTGTATATTCTCTGTTTTTATTGAATGCCAGTGTGTTGTAAGTATCAGTGGGAACTGCCTATATTCTTCTTCTGCTTTTTCATTTCCAGTGTAAAATTGATCCTAACTTAATGGTGATTGTGTAGTCAGAAAATTGGGCATTCTTTTGATATAAGAACCATGTGGCTTGCCAGTCTGTGCACCTCATCCAATATTTTTGTTTTCATTTAGTTGCTGTTCAGTTGAATTCTTAAATGGTATCATAAACACTTGACACAGGCAGAGGAAACAAGCTATTTCATCAGTTTGCACAGGATTTTTGTGGTTGGGAAATCCTGGTGATGATGTCCTTGCTTTGGCATCTCTCCTATTAATTAAGTTTCATAGATGTCAAATTTAAAAAAAAGGCAAATAAGGGTAACATGTTTTATCCATAGGGTGTTTGTGTCTTGGGAGGAGGTATCATGTCATCCTTGGTTGAGTAGAAATAACTTCAATTAATTTTTAATTGAGAGCAAGCAAAGCCCTGTTAAATCATAATATCATTAATGCAACCTTTCTCAAAATGGAAGAAAATAACTTACTGTGTTGCTTTATTTTTCTTCTTTACTTTTTCCCAGACTCCATTTTTTTCCTTCTGTATCAGTGGTCTTTAGGGGTTCTTGTGGTTTTTGTAGGGTTTTTTCTTTTTTTCTTTTTTTAACTTCTCCCCTCCAGACTTGTTTCATACAATTGCATCTTTTGTGTTCTCTAAACTGATTTTCTACCCTCAGACTATCACCCGTTTTCATTCCTTACTCAATCTTTTTTTTTTCCTTTTATTGGGTTCATTGGGTTGAAGTTAGTGAAAAGTCCCTCCTGAACTTCAGTGGATTTGGGATATGTTCCATTGTTCAGACCCCATTCCCTCCTAATGTCTTTGCCACCCTTGTCCTTCCTTTCCATTCCATCCTGATATTCTGGTCCTCTCATCTGCTTTCATCCCTATTGTATTTGTTTTAAAGTAGTTTCAGATTATACAATTTTATTATTTATGAGTGAAAATACTAAATTTTATTGCAATATATCTTCAAGATGTAGGTAGAATAAGAAATAAATCTCTAACACCAAGTACTATAAAGAGCTTGGGGGAGATCTCACACCAGCATTTACTCTTGAACTGGAAAAAAATTGAGCTGAGGGCGGGGTGGGGTGAACATGGCCAGGCCCTGGCAGAATGCTCTGATTATGGAGGGGTCTGTTCCCCCTGCCCCCACTGCTCCTCTGACCAGCGAGGGAGCCAGCAGGGAGTTGCACAATATTTACTTACACAGCAGGGAGTTACACAACATTTGTCAGTCCATCAGCAAAACAAAAGCCTCTTTAATTAGTTCAAGCTCTTAAACACTTTTTCCAAAGGAGGAGTGGATGAAAATTACCAGCTACCTGTTGATTAGCTCCAAAAAGCCCTAAGCAGACATAGTCCTGTCTGCCTTTGTCCTGTCTGCCTTACACAGACACCTCTCCACATTAGTTAACATACCACATGCTGGCTATAGTCTGTGCTATGCAAGAGAGAAGGGAGAGATCCCTGCTATATTGGGGGGAGGGCAGGGGGGTACCAGGCAGATCCTGCTCTGCCTGTAAGTCTCTGCCAGAGCTCCAGCCAGGGAGCAGAGGAGCAGGGCTGAGCGCCCCTGCTAGGGCTACAAAGCATCTGGGATGCGGGGGACTCTTATTTTAGTTAAACCAAGAAGGGGTCTGAGACAGACATCGCATAAACCAGTTTGACCCAGATCAGTTAAGTCTGATACTACATTCAGCCAGATTTATTTCAGACCAGTTCCAGCCATTTTCAAAGTGGTTTATGTGCACTGAACTTCTGTTCTGTTACAGGTTTAAACCAGTTTCTGATCACTTAAACTGGTTTATGTGTAGTGTCTGTCCCTAGCCATAATGCTCAAGGGAAATATTACAAAACACCTTTAAAAGGTGAACTCAGGAACAAAACTTCATAAGTTGTCTGGACACTAAGAGCGAACACTAATTTTGACTTTATAGCATACTATAATCTACCTAACACCTGAAATTCTTTCTTCGTGTTACAGGTGAGAATAACCCTCCTCTGTTTTGATATGACTTGTTCTTCTATTAATCAAGCTTCTTTTCTTCTGTTAATTATTTGTCCACTACTCCTGGGAAAATCTCTCTTCTCCAATTCCACAGGTCTACATGTTCTTTTTAAATCATTGCTGTGATTGCTTCTTCCCTAAGACCTGATGAAGAATGCCTTGCATTCAAAAGCTTGTCTAACTTTAGCCCAATCAAGCAGTTGGTCCAATAAAAGATAGCACCCACAAAAATCCCTGCTTCTTGCATAATTCTTGGACTATCATGGCTAAATGAATATTGTACATTCATTTATTTTTGTGTTTATATCAATGGGCCACTATTAAGAGCTGTTAAGATAGGAGAGAACTCTCTATTGAGGTAACAAGACGAAATACAGGTAGATAACCATTCATATGGATATTGTAGGGCTTTGGGCTATAAACTGCCTGGTTGGAACATGTGGCTCGGAGGATGGTAGAGCAGTGGTTCTGAACCTTTTAAGACCTGAGGCACTCTTCATAACTTTTGTGAATTGCATTGTACTCATTTATGTGTTATAGTGCTTATCTACTTGAAGAGGGGTGGGGAAGGAGCCAGCTGGGAAGTGTTTGCACTGCAATGAGTGGAGGGAGGAGGAACAGCTGGAATGGAAGAGCCTGTACTCATCTCTTCACTGGAGCCTGTACTTATCTCTCTTATCTCCTCTTTGCCAGTGGCACCCTTCAGAGGCTGTTGTGGCCCCCCAGGATGATATGCCATCCTGGCTGAGAACTGCTCTAGAGGCTCAAAATGCAGAGAGTGGGGCTGGTCACAAGCACCCTGATTTGAATGGATGAGCTAGAAGAAGCAGGTGTGTTTGACCCTGAAGAAGGCATGGACTGAAGGAACTCACTAGGGGGTTTCTGAGTAAGAAATCAATGTCCTGTGGTTCACCAACCATTGCTTAGGGGAATAGGATTTGGTGTATATTGCTGTGTAATGGGATTCATACGATATACCTTGTGATAACCACTCAAGCAGTGGTCTCCAACCTTTTTATGGTGAAGATCACTTTTTGGAAGTAAAGGGCACCCCAGGATCTCCTGTACCCCCCCTCCCTGCCCTTTCACCTACCCCACACCCCCACCCCATGTGACCCTGGACTATGGAGTGTCCCAGACCTGGCCAGGCTGAGCTAGAGCATGATCCCACTGCTGTGCTGAGCTGTGTCTGCCCAAAAGCTAGACGAATGTGGTGTTGGGCTCTGGCCCGGCCAGGTCTAGGACTCCGTGGCCTAGGGGTATGTAGGGAGGGGCTTCCGCCACTGGGCATAGCTTAGCGGAGGCCCCGGGGGCCCATGCCCCCCCCACCTGTGCTCCAGAGGCCCCAGGGGCCTGTGCCCCCCCACCAGTGCTTCAGGGGCCTGTGCCCCCCCACCTGTGCTCCGGAGGCCCCAGAGGCCCATGCCCCCCCCCCAACTTGTCCTCCAGGAGGAGGCTGCTGATGCTGCAGGCTGCACGCTGCAGCTGGAGCACAAGTGGGAGGGACAAAGGCTCCTGAGGCCTCCGCTGGGCTGTGCCCAGTGGTTGGAGCCCCCTTCCCCCACGTGCCGTGGGCCATGGAGACTTCCAGACCTGGCTGGGCCAGGGCCCGATGCCAAGTTCCTCTGGCCGCCAGGTGGGCATGGATCAGCACAGCGGCAGCGCAGAGGTGGGATTGGGCCCCAGCCTAGCCAGTCAGTCGCTCACCGTGGGGGCCTCAATCTGGCCCTCATCCCTTCCCTCCCCCACAGATTGACCTGCTGGGGCTGGGGGTGGCAGGTGTATGCATATACATGTGCCCAGCTGTCCCCCCAGCCCAGGATTGACCCAAAGAGGCTCTGGGATCTACCTCTCAATCAGGATCCCCGGGTTGATGACCACTGCACTAAAGAGTTAAAGAAAGGAGCAGCTACCTCTCCAGTTGCAGCTGATGGATGATTGATACCAGCTGGGGATAAGAGTCTTCAGCCCAGATGGAAGAAGGATTGCATTTGTGGGATCTCAGCAGCAGCAGACTAGGAGTAAGTTGTGTAAGGTATGAGATCACAAACCTCCAAAGGACTGAAACAAAGGAATGGGAGTTTGGTAAAAAGACTGCAAGTAGGAAGTCTTAGAAGTTGCTGCTTTAGAGGGATGCCAGGAGGTGGAGAAGTATTGCTTTGAGCTGCTTCTCCCAGATGCTGTCCGTAGCTTTTAAACTGAGTATGCCTCAGCAGGGTTGGGGCTAAGGGCTCTGCAGCAAGGATTCTGATCAGCAGTGGGTTACACCATAACTGGCATGGAAGAACAACCGCACTTCAACTCTTCACTTGGACAATTATTCAGTACTATCACAGGGAGAGAGAATTTTTGATCCCAGCTAGCTATCAGTTTATGCTGGGAAGCATAAAGTGTTGTGGCCCTTTTATAATTCCTATCACAGTAGGTGTATGTGCAGATGCTGTTCTTATTCATTTATGTTTAATACTTAAAATAAATTGCTAAGCTAAATGTCTGTATCTTGAGGCAGTGAGATTTATGGCTCAATTACATATTGTATACATTTGTATATCTTTTTTATTATAAAGTTTAAATGAGTTTACAGTAAATTATTAATAATTTCAAAACTAGAATCCTGAAATTAGGGTGTTAAACCCAAATAGGTGGCATGATTTTTCAAAAGTGCCAAATATATAGTAAAATTCAATGGGAGCACTATTGAAAATCACTCCATATGCTCACTTTAGACCTGGGAGTTTGCTTAAGGGTTTGTTTTAAAACTTCTTGGCAATGAATTTAACTGAATTGCTTCTTGGGCTCAGTGGCATCACTGGGCAAAATGCTTTACTGTCATTAGTATATGTAATACTGGTACAAGCAGACACAACTTTGAATGAAGTCAGAGTTGAGCCTCTTTATATTACCATTTGGTTTAGCCCTGAATAACACCTATTAGTATTTATAAAATATTGTAGAATTTAGGGTCCCCAATCATGGATCAAATTATTGGTGCTGTAGATGATAATGGTAGTCTCCTCTTTTACCTGCAATAATTTCTTGCCCTTCTCTCACCAGATTACTTCTTTTTCTTCCTGTCTGTCTTTTTAATGATGAAAATGATTCATTTAACCTAGTTTCATATTTTTAAGAACACTTTCCATTTTACTTTTCTTTTTCCTCCCATTGACCTTATGCATTTAGCCGACCATATTTTTAGTGAGCTTTCAAGATCAATGCATTTTCTGAAGTTATACTACTACAGAGCTTCAACCTTTTTACAGTTCAACATGTTTCTTCCATTGTTTGATACTTTATGCTTGCCAGCACTACATTTTATCCAACTAGTGTTGCTTAATTGCCTAGTGTTGTTAGGTCCTTCAGACCGTACCAGACAATCCACCTTAGCCTTGACGAAGCTTAGTGTTTTCATGCTGTCAGTGACTTTCACCACCTGTCTATTCAGCCTGTTTTACAGAAAATTCTTAAGTTGTGGCAGAGATCCACTTGTCTGAGTACAATGCAACTAAGCCACATTGTTTCCCTAGATAGCATCAAGCTGTTTAAGAGTACCTGCATAGAGAAAATTATTTTGTTTCTGATGAACATTATCATTAGCCTTTCTTCAGACTCAGGTGCAGATTGAAAAACAGCTGCAGCTCTCCTCAGAGCCTAAACAAATATTCAGTGAAACTTTAAAAACCTGAGTTGACTTCCTAGTTACATGCATACAGAATATTAAGTGCACAAATAAACAGATGCAACCAGTGTTTTTTGCCTCTAGTTAATCTTTTTTTTTAGCAGTTGGAGCAACCTGCATTGAACCTGAAGAAAAGAAGCACAGGTTACAGGAAAGAAAAGCCTTAGAGGAGACACCGGGAAGCCTGTGTATCTGTGTCATGAATATTAGCTTTGTTTGCAGCATATTTTTCTGTAGATCTCTTATTAAGAGCCAGTTTCTTTTTCCAGACATGGAATCCTCTCATTTTGGTGTTACCATCAAAAAGATATGAAACATGGTGGCAGCTATCAGTCTACTGAGATTGACTGCAAGGAAGAGTGTAATTAGTAGGCCCACAAAGGAAAGCCTGCAAACAGATAGGGTGAGGGACTTGGATCATTGGAACGCTGAGTTTCCTGGCAAAAACATCCTTTGCACATGTATGGGAAGAGTGGCAGCAAGGTGTGTGTGTGTGTGTGTGTGTGTGTGTGTGTCCGTCCGCGTGCGCACACAGGATTGATGGAACAGGGGTGAAAGCAATAATGCTGGAAAGACTAGAATGGCTGACAAAGGTGCTTTGTGACCACTGTGAACCCAGGCAAGAAGGAGATTGTAGAAGATCCTGGCTTTTGGTCTCTTTCTTTTTAAATGAAGCCAGGAAGCTGAAGAGGAATAGACTTATACATTTCAGAGCAGAGGATTCTAACAGCTATGTGTAACTTTGGAGACTTAATTATTCTGTAATTATGGAGAGTCTGAGAGAGAGATCCTAGAGTGCATTTCTACCCGATCTATCCCTATGTGTGGATCATACCCCCTTGGGGAGTCCTAAAAGTTCCTAGTGGGTTGTGTGTATGAATAATGCTGCTGATTCTGCTCATGTGTCCCTTTCATCCTACTGCAGCCATCGAGTGGAAATGTCAGCAGTGCTGACTTATTCCTTTGGCCATCAATTTCTCCTGTTGCCAACTACTGCTGATTCTGCTCCCCAGCAGCAGTGGAAGAATGTGGTGGCAGCAGAAGAAATTGAGGGGATATAGCAGTTAGACGTTCTCCTACCTATAGTGTGGTGTAAATCACCAAACTTGGGGACGTGCTACCCTAGAGAAATGTCTTTACATAGCAAGGATAGTTATGCTCTCAAAGGGAAATACAAAACAATAACATTAGCAAGTGCAGGACAACAGGTGAACTCAAGCTAAAGGAATTCAGGGAATAGTGAGTTGGTCTGTCACTGTCCTGAGCATGCAGGCATCATGCTCTATGTACTGTGAAACATGGCATGAAAAGAAACAAGAATGACCAGCTCCTGGATAATGATGCAACAGGTATGGGAAACAAACATTTTATATCCCAATTCTTCAGCTATCTAAGAAAGAAAAAAGGAGCAGTCTATAGAATGATTGAGGAACACTACTGAAGAGAAAGCACTCTGTGATTTTTTTCTGTAGTCATTGGCACACAAGGGAAGAATGTACCTGGTTTTATATCTGTCCATCCTAGCTTTATGGTTTGTTTTTTTCTCTCTTTTGAAGCTATTCAGCTAAATACAGCTCTTAATGTTTAATTTTTTACTTGAGTGGGTGCATCTATATGTGCAATTAATGTGACATGATAAATTCTGGAGCACTTTGAGCTGAAGTATGCTGCTCCTGGGCACAGCATCTACACATACGCCTGTGATAGGAGCCCTTTGACCTGGGACACAGCGAGCCTGGGCTGGCAGCAGGCTTGTGGGGTCAGTTCTAGGCTCTGGGTGATGGCGTCAGACAGTGTATGGGCTGGCTGGGGCATGAGGGTGCCAAAAGTGCAGTCATGTGGCTAGGTAGCTGTCAGCTCTCTCACTTTGGCACCCATGTGCCCCAGCCAGTCCCTGTCACTAGCCTTTCATCGCACTTAATTACTCTTCTGTAAGATAGTACTGTCCCCGACAGTTCTATTTTATGGCAGAGTTAATTAGCTTACTGTGCCCTAATACTGGCACATGTGTAGACAGTGCTGCTTTACTGCGGAACTAATTAGTCTGCTCCTCAATAAAGTGCACATGTAGAGGCACCTTATAGGAACAGGGTTCAACCAGTGTTTACTACTTCTGAAAATCACAACCTAAATGTTGCAGATATTAGCAGATAAAAAAATTCTTCACTTTATTTTCATTGTTTGGTACCTTTTATTTGATAGAAAACCCAGAAATATATGCAAAACCCCCCATATAATTCAATCCTCAGTGTTACAAATAGTTTAACTGAGTTTATATATCAGCATTCTATTTAAAAGAAGGTTAAACTTCATAAGCTGAGGTTGCATCAAGGACTGCAGTTAAGCTTAGAGTCATGATATAAAAACACTTTACCTTAGAAAAGTTTTACTTTGACCCTATATACTATAAGTAGGCTGGCCACATCCTTCTGCAGATCCAGTTTTTTAGTCTTTGAGTGGTGCCTTTTTCACTTATTTTTAGTTAAATAACTCATAAAGATAAGTGAGGTGCAACACTACCATAAAGCATAGAGTGATCTCCTAATTCTTTAAATTAAAGTCCTTCAGTGGAGACTTAATTTAACTTTGTTGAAATATGACCTAATCAAGAATTGCAGTGAGGACTCCTGATTTCAGCAGGGGTACTTGCATGAAGAAACCAAAAATGATTTAGGTTTTGAAATATTAAAGTAAACAAACAAACAGGTATATATTGTATAATATAATCATGAATACTTAAATAACCAGTCAGTGCCTATAATGTGTATATGACTAAGGCAACTGAAGTTATATATGACATCTTAGACCTTGACTGTTGGATTAAAATAGCTAGTTAAATAATTATTCTTCAGCTTTTAGTAATATTGAAGAACACTTTTAACTATAATTATAATTGAATTATTACAGCAAACCCATATCACATTTGTGCCATGTACAACACACACACACACGTGTGTGTGTGTGTATATTTATGTGTGTATGCTGTATATGTGCATGCATACACACATAGTTTAGTCTTTGAGTGGTCCCTTTAACTCAGATATTTTTAGTTGAGTAACTCAGAAGAGTTTTACACACACACACACACACACACACACACACACACACACACACACAAATACACCCATAATGTTATGCATTAGGGTATTTTATAAATAATTAGCATATGACTCTTGACCCCAAATGAGGTTATGACAGTGCTTGAAAAATAAAAGGGCAGATGGCTTGTACCCAATACTAGTTTTTGAAAGCTAAGGCATATATGTAAAGTTCAAAGGTCTATTTAAGCTAACAGGGTTATAGCATGCCAGTTTCTATAGTTAATGGGAGCAATGTGGCTAGCATTATGTCTGGTCACTTTTGACTCCTCAGTCTGAATGACCCATGTATAGCTAGATTAATTGGAGTGGCCTTGGAAGAAAATTTCGAATTTGTGCTTCTGGACATCTAACTCTGTTTTAACCATTCTCTTTATGCTATGCATAAAGCTCTTCATGGTATCTATAAAGGTGTGTATGTTGTGAGGATGATGGGAGAAAAAGTGGTAAGATATTTATGTGATGCTTTGAACTCTGCTTCTATTAGAACAGCATACTGACATATTGTACTCCCCATGTCTGTCTGTCTTTTTCTCAAAGAAAAATATGATAAAAACCTTGAGTAAAGAAAAATAATAGTGTTTTTCTCTTAGTAGACTTCATAAGCTGTTTCATTTTCATGTTAAAGGATTTTTAAACATATGCATTTTTAAATTTCAGTGGATATACTTTAACTAGAGAAAAATTCTCATCTGGCATGAATTAAGATGAACATAGAATTTATGTATAAAGTGAGAGTAGCATCAGCTTTCAGGTTATTTTGTCTAGCACACCTACTAGAGCTTCAAATTTTGCTATCTTGATAGGGGCTAGATATGTAATTTTGGCAACATATTATAACATAAATTCCACTAAAAAACTTGTATTTATTTCACACATTTTTGTGTGAACAGCAGCAGTGAAACTGAGTGGAGCCATGTCAATTTAGCATGCTGCTGCTTTGGTATTTTGTTAAGAAATGGTGTTACCAGCCCCAGTTATCTGCAGATTTAAGAAAATAATACTGCAGAAGTTTATAATTGATTCCATACTGTTTTCTAAGAATAAGTATTTTCAGCTAAATATTTGGTAAAATGAAAACTACATTTCTGCAGAAACTGATTTCTAGAATCATTCTTACTCATCAGAGAAGAATTTCTGTCCCACACTAATGAATGCAAGAGAGGGTTTTTTCTGTCCCTTCAAGAACCAATTTATTATTATATATTAATGTATTTGCATAAGTCCCTAGAGGTAGAGCCCCATTTGAACTGAGGACTAAACAAAGGGGTGGACTCTGTCAAAAGAAGCTTATAAGCATGGATCTGGGTTTTCTGTTCACCATGGAAAAATGTGGTAAAACACAGATTTTCTCCTTTTAAGGAGAAACACACAGGAGACGTTAGGTTCCTCCTTGCTGGCTGACAGAGTTCCAGCCTGCAAGGGCCTGGTTGGGGGAGTGGGAGGAGGGCAATCAGGCAGGGGGCGCCACATGCATGTGCGTGAGAATACACGCACATGGAAGCCAGGCATCATGAAAGCAGCTCCCTCGGCTCCATGCAGGTAAGTCTGAGGGGGAGGGAGGTAGAGGATTGATGCTCCCATAGTAAGGGAGGAAGGGAATTACCTGGATACCTGGATACCTTCAAGTCAGCCGGCCCTGACAATCTTCACCCCAGGGTACTCAAGGAGCTGGCGAGCATCATAGCCCAGCCTCTAGCACAGATCTTTGAAAACTCTTGGCGCTCTGGTGTAGTGCCCGAAGACTGGAAGAAGGCCAATGTGGTGCCTATCTTCAAGAAAGGGAGGAAAGTGGATCCGGCTAACTATAGGCCCATCAGCCTGAC
>NW_005842232.1:917938-954076 GCF_000455745.1 Alligator sinensis | reverse complement strand
TTCTCAAGCAAATCCCAGGACATCATTCTCCCCCTGTACTCAGCCTTAGTGAGGCCGCAGCTGCAGTACTGTGTCCAGTTTTGGGCTCCTCAATTCAAAAAGGATGTGGAGAAGCTTGAGAGAGTCCAGAGAAGAGCCACGCGCATGATCAGAGGTCAGGGAAGCAGACCCTACGATGACAGGCTGAGAGCCCTGGGGCTCTTTAGCCTGGAAAAGCGCAGGCTCAGGGATGATCTGATGGCCACCTATAAGTTTATCAGGGGTGACCACCAGTATCTGGGGGAATGTTTGTTCACCAGAGCGCACCAAGGGATGACGACTAGGTCGAATGGTCATAAAATACTACAAGACCGTTTCAGGCTGGACATAAGGAAGACTTTCTTTACTGTCCGAGCCCCCAAGGTCTGGAACAGCCTGCCACCGGAGGTGGTTCAAGTGCCCACATTGAACACCTTCAAGAGCAAACTGGATGCTCATCTTGCTGGGATCCTATGAACCCGGCTGACTTCCTGCCCTTTGGGCAGGGGGCTGGACTCGATGATCTTCCGAGGTCCCTTCCAGCCCTAATGTCTATGAAATCTATGAAATCTATATCCTGCAGTATCTTTAGAAGGTCCAGAGTCTCTTAATATACATGTGCTGCAGAAGAAAAGTCTGCAAGAGATTCAGTTACCATATTTGCAGCTGTGCTGTTAGAACAAGACTGATTCAATTCCAGCTGGTTTCTGGAACTAATTACAATATCATTGCACCATTATCTGTAAAGAGCAGTATTATACTGGAGAAATGTGACCAAGTGCTGGTGATAGAAAACAGAACCATTTTGGCTAGAAACAGAAGTTACACATAAACAGATTTAAGTGATCAGAAACTGGTTTAAACCTGTAACGGAACAGAAATTCAGTGCACATAAACCAGTTTTGAAGTGGCAGAAACTGGTTGAATGTAGTATCAGACTTAACTGATTTGGGCCAAACCAGTTTATGAAACTTCTGTCCCAGACTCCTTTCTGGTACAAGTTAAATCAGAGTCCTCCAGCATTCCAGCATACTTTTCAGTCCTGGTCTGGGCTGTGCTGTCTGCTCCAGCAGACAAGTTTTGGTGGGGGAAGAGTGGGAGGAGGCAGGGACCTTGTCCCAAGCCTCTTCTGAATTGATTTGGACCTTTTAATGTGTCACCCAATTCAATTCAGATTCGGGGATTCAGCCACTGAATTGGGCCGAATCTCCTCTGAATCAAATCGGCTACTGATGCTTCGCACAGTCCTAATAAATAGTTCTCTTCATGGCCGCATTAGTTTTAGAAGCATGGAGTACTTTCATAGTATTTCTTACCACGTGACACATACATAGAAATCAGTTTGCTTAGTTGCTTTTCTCCAGTAATTTCTCTTGCTACTTATTTTGAACACTAATACATAACTTTTTCAGAAATCAGGCCTAAATAAAAAGGGCGACTAAATTAAGTTCCTAAATAAATGTCCACGCATTCAAAAATGCTGGAGCTTCTATGGTTTTTACTGAGCTTAAGGGAAGTTTTTGGTGCTCCTCAGTTTTGAGAAATTAGGCCATTTACTTACACACTAACATACTTGAAACTTCTTCTTTTGAAAATACTGGCCTTTGCGCTTGATATTGTTCCACTTGCAGTCTATACTAAAATTCTAATTGGTCTCAGAACTATTTATCCAGGTCTTTAGAAATAAGAAATTCTGATTTTAAACTGGCCTACTTTAAATATACTATATCCCAAATAAAAGAGAACTAACTCAGAAATTTTGAGCCACCACAAAACTCACTGAAATGAATTTCTCCAATTTTTCTTTTTCTTTTACCTTTTTTTTTTTTCCCATAGATGTCATAGATATCAAGGCTGGAAGGGACCTCGGAAGATCATTGAGTCCAGCCCCCTGCCCAAAGGGCAGGAAGTCAGCTGGGGTCATAGGATCCCAGCAAGATAAGCATCCAATTTACTCTTCAAGGTGTTCAATGTAGGTGCTTGAACCACCTCTGATGGCAGGCTATTCTAGACCTTGGGGGCTCAGACAGTAAAGAAATTCTTCCTTCTGTCCAGCCTAAATAGGTCTTGCAGTAGTTTGTAACCATTCAACCTCGTCATCCCTTGGGGTGCTCTTGTGAACAAACGTCCCCCCAGATACTGGTGGTCACCCCTGATAAACTTATAGGTGGCCGTCAGATCACCCCTGAGCCTGCACTTTTCCAGGCTAAAGAACCCCATGGCTTTCAGCCTGCCGTCGTAAAGTCTGTTTTCCTGACCTCTGATTATGCACGTGGCTCTTCTCTGGACTCTCTCAAGCTTCTCCACATCCTTTTTGAATTGTGGAGCCCAAAACTGGGTGCAGTACTCCAGCTGCAGCCTCACCAAGGCCAAGTACAAGGGGAGAATGACCTCCCGGGGTTTGCTTGAGAAGCATCTATGGATGCAAGCCAGTGTTTTGGTTGCTTTACTAGCTGCAGCATCATATTGCAGGCTCATGTTCATCTTGTGGTCAATGATGACCCCCAAGTCTCTTTTTTCCATAGTGCTAGCCAGTGTAGCACTGCCAAGCCTATACAGATGCTGCATGTTTTTCCTCCCAAGGCGGAGAACCTTGCATTTTTCAGTGTTAAACACCATCAGGTTCTCATCCGCTCATTTGCTGAGCCTGTCCAGGTCAGCCTGGATCTCCCCCCTGTCTTCTGGTGTGGATGCTGTGCCCTAAAGTTTGGCGCACAGCAGTTTGGCGGAACTTGGCCAGTCCACTTCTGACTCCAACATCCACATCATTAATGAAGATATTGAACAGTATGGGTCCAAGGACAGAGTCATGGGGGACCCCACTGGTCACAGGGCATCATGTTGATTGACTTCTATCAATTACTACCCTCTGGGTCTGACCACCGAGCCAATTTCCCAGCCAGTGGATCGTGGTGGGCCCGAGGCCACAATTGGCCAGTTTTGCCAAGAGGTGATCATGGGATACCAGATCAAAGGCTTTTTGAAGTCAAGATATATGACATCAATCTCTTCTCCCTTGTCCAGGTGATAGGTCACCTGGTCGTAGAAGGAAATGAGATTGGTCAAGCAAGACCTATCCACAACAAACCCGTGCTGGCTATCCCTCAGGATGTTGGTGTTGGCCAGTCCATTCAGGATGACCTCTTTAATACACTTTTCTAAGATCTTCCCCAGGAAAGAAGTCAGGCTGATGGGTCTGTAGTTTGCCGGATCCACTTTCCTCCTTTCTTTTTAAGATCCTACTAATAGATATAGCACTTTAACTTTAGGCCACTAGTTTTGAAAAAGTTGGTCATGAATCATTGGTACAGGAAAAAATATTATCCTGGCCACTTCCCCCTAATTCAGGATTGTCTATTGTCTTTTTTTCCCAGCTTTGCCTAGAGTATTCCTACCATTCATGAACAATAGAGATTTTCCACTTTCCTTTTGTCCTGAACCAACTAGAAGATCTCACAGAAAAAGATCTCAAAGTCAGTTTAATTATCCCTTAAAAAAAAAATTCTGTTACTCCTAGTTCTACCCTCAAACAACCCAACCCTAGAAATACTGGGTTTTTCTTTCATCTCTGAGAGGAGCAGAAAACTGATTTAAATGACTAATTTAAAAGGACACTTCAGTGTCCTAGTGGATTTTGTTGGAAAGACAGGAAGGGCAGGGGAGGATTTGAGGCATGAGAGCACTTGGTTGGGAATGAGAGAAGGATGTATTATTTATATGAACAATTCACCCTCTGAAAGTAAAAGGAATGAGTATTCCTTTTTTATGTGTGCTCTGTGCTTTAGGCTTTTTCTCTCTTTGACTTTTACTGTATATTGATATTATACATTTTCTCAACAGTGTCTGTAAGCTTAATTAAATAATTTTATTTCATAAGTTAAAATCCATTATGGCTGTGAATGATTTTTTCCTTGTGTTAATGGAAAACAAATATATACTAAATAAATAATATTTTGTTTCTGCAGCAGCATGTCTATGAAAGCTTATCTTTGGGAATTTTGATCTTTCAAAATCTAATTTCAACTGCTTTATCTATTTACCTGCTTCAATTAAGAGTTGGCTGGAGAAAACAGAACACTGACTCAGAGATGATACAGACTTAAAGGTGCTTGTACTGGCATTGCTGGCTTACCTTTGGAAATGGTGTGAATTTGAGTGCAAGGGCCAAATCACGCTTTCCCATCGTAGAATCCTCAGTCATGGAACCAGAAGTCTTGGGTTTCTTGACAGATGCTCCTGAAGCTGGTTGTACTTTGGGAACTCATGGAGGAGATATGGGACATAACTTTCTCCTTAAGTATTTCAGGATCCATCATTAAAGGAAGACCTTTCGTGTTTCTCACTCAACTCTTCCTCTTGAGAAGCTTGTGCTACCATATTGTCTTTGCCACACTTGTGGAATATCTACTTCATTTGGGTGAATCTTTAGAGCAAGAAGATACCAATGCTTCCATACAGCTGTCTCCCAGTGTCTGAGAAAAATATACTATAGTTTTTGCACCTTCCGCTCTCCACACTGCTGCACAGATCCTCTCTCTGATCTTTTGTCTTATTTTTCTTATTTGCTTTAATACAGGGGTGGGCAAAATGCAGCCCAGGGGCTGGATGCAGTCCGCCAGGCCATTCTATCTGGCCTGCAGGGCCCCTAAAAAATTTAGAAAATTAATGTTAATATGCCCTGGGCTGCCTGTCATGCAGCCCTCGATGGCTTGCCAAAACTCAGTAAGCGGCCCTCTGCCCAAAATAATTGCCCGCCCGTGCTTTAATAAGTGCCTCATAACTGAGAGGAGCATGAAGTAAGAAATACTTAGCTGGAGCAGGGATCAGCAAGATATGGCCTATGAAGCTTTTTAATCTGGCCAGCAAACATAGGGCTTCCATGACATTCAGCAGCCAGGGTCTTTGGCAAAAGTCATTTTCTCATGCTGCAGTAGTGTTTAGTGCATGCCCTCCTGCCTCTGACCCAAACTGGGTCAATCCAGCTCACAGCCTGAAAAGTTGCTGACCACTGAGATAGAAGGTGATATTTTGAGTTAAAAGAAAGTTGTTTTAACTCAGAG
Source organism: Alligator sinensis (assembly GCF_000455745.1). Classification (NCBI taxonomy): domain Eukaryota; kingdom Metazoa; phylum Chordata; order Crocodylia; family Alligatoridae; genus Alligator; species Alligator sinensis. The sequence goes on along the minus strand of NW_005842232.1, from coordinate 948,998 downwards.
TAAGTAAAGATTTACTTTCATTGTGGTTGTCACGTCACGATCGTAGGGCTGATCCAATGAATGGTGATAGGCTGGGAAAGGAATTGCAAGGGGAGAAAAAAGCAGGATTGAGATACTGGTCACAAGAGAATGTGTAATTGTAAAAGGCAGTATGAGGGAAAGAAACGGAGAACAGAAAAAGAGAGAAAAATTAAATAAGTTTCTTAATTCGGTTGTACATTTTTGTACAAACCTTGTCAAAGTCAGAACTCAACATGTTTAAGAGTTAATGTATAGATTGTAAAGCCAAAAGGGGCATTATGATTATCAAGTTTGACTTCCTGCATAATACAACCCATGAGACAACCCAGTGAGTGATTCCTATGTATAGTTGGGAGGACGTATCAAGTTAGGTTCCCCAGGACTCTGCCCTGGATCTTGTATTGTTTAATATCTTCATTAAAGATTTAGATGATGGGATCTAGTACATGCTTAGCAAATTTGTGGACAACACTACATTCAGGTGAGTTGCAGATACTCTGGAGAGTAGGGCTAGAATCCAGAATGACTTGGACAAACTGGAGAAATGGTCCACAATCAATCAGATGAGATTCAACAAGGACACGTGAGAAGTCCTGCACTTGGGGCAGAATAATTGCATGTCAAAATACACGCTGGGGAATTACTGGCAAGGGTGCAGTACTGCAGAGAAGGATGCAGGGTTTATAGTAGATCATAAGCTGAATATGAGCTAACAGTGTGCTCATGTTGCAAAAAAAAAGCCAACATCAAACTGGCTGTATTAACAGAAGTATTGCTTTCAATTTAAGAGAAGTGATTCTTCCATTCTATTCAGCACTGGTGAAGCCTCACCTGGAGTAGTATGTCCAGTTTGGGGTCCCACACTTCAGGGATGTGGGCAGTTTGGAGAGAGTCCAGCATAGACCAACAAAAATGATTAGAGGCCTGAGCCTGAGAGGCTAGATTTATGAGGAAAGGCTGGAAGAATAAGGTTTATTTAACGTGAAGAGACTAATAATGGACCATAATACAGGTTTAAGGTCTTATGTAACATAACTAATTAAGTGATAAATAAATAAAAAAGAAGACAAATTCCTTTCCCCGATCTGCTTGTTCTTTCAGAAGAATTTCTAGCCTTTGTCAGTCTGTTTCTACTGGAAGACCTCAATCATGTTTTGAGGAATTGGAATAGGGCTATAACCTGAATTGCAACAATCTCAGTAGTCTTAGATCACAAGTGAGGCTCTCCAAGTTGATAGATGCACGTCACATTATCATAGGTAAGGTCTTCAAAGTGTTAAGTTTATCAGTAAAGCACAGAGAGGGGTGGACTCAATAGTTCAAATGAAATAAAAATGAAAAATACTTTAGGAGATACACAAAATGATTATATGTCAACTCCCTCTAGAAACAAATGCACTCCCCCACTTAAACCCTTGAATGGCAGGCATCAGTAGCAGTATTCAGTATAAGGATGTCAGAATTAAGGGTCTGTACAATGATCCAGCCAAGGATCTTACAGAGCATGTTCATAATTTTTAAGTCTTTCTGTATCGAACAGGTTGGTTTTTCAATGTATTTATTTGAAAATATCTAATATTCAGTATATTTGAATGCATTTCAGTGTACTTAAATGTATTTAGTCTTCCTACTCCACTAGAAACCCTGATGTCTGTCTGCAATATAAAACTTACAAAATATGCCAGAAATAATGCTTTTCACTTATTGTATAACAGGTGCTTGTACTAAGGTATATGGCCTTGTATTTAAGGGACTAGAGTAAGACTCAGTCTGGACTTGATTCCCATGTCTGCCCTAGGTTTGTAGAACTTTTTTTTGTACCTCACTTAACTACCTGTCAGTTACCTTCCCTTCATATTTAGAGTCGATATTTGGTGGGCATAGCCTGTTTCTGTGTTGTTCAGTGCTGAAAATGGTTGGGCTTTTAGCTGTTACTATAGTAATAGTAGTAGTGGTGGTGGTGGTTTGTTTTGTAGAAATTGTAAGAACTATATTAATAGGAAAAATCTGATTGATTAGGAAAAATGTACAATGTTTTGAGATAAAAGGTATGGGCAGGAGCTGTAGCCTTTTTTAAAATACTTCTGTCCGTATTCTTTATAGAAAAGCATTGTATATTTGTCTTAATCAGTAGGACTTTCCAACTGCCTGAGTGGGGCATCTGACTCCCGACTGAAAATCAGTGGGATTTAGGGGGATACTTTGGACAATCCATGATATCAATATTATTGAAGTGGTAGTCATGATTCTGTAGCTGAGGTTGCATCCTGAAACTGGCTTAAGATATACAGTCTCAATATATTTAGATGACGGTGTTCTGGAGCTTTCAGACTTGTCATTTCCAAGTTGGCATATGATAACTGTCCAAGGTTAAGCAGAAAAGCTCCCTCAACTCCAATAGTAGAATTTTAAAACCTCTTTAAAATGTGAAGGTCTATTTTGGAATATTTGTGCATGGGTAAATATCTTTTTGTTTAACAACTATATGTACAATGACAATGTGCAACCCTACCTTAACACTGGCTTTTCTTTTCGAAAGCAGGACATTTCAGCAAGTCCCTATTTTATAACTAGCACAACAGCTACATTGGAGGTTTGCAGTTATACAGCTCTCCCATTTAGGCAGGACCTTAAATTACCCTTCCAAACTAAGACCAGATTCTGCTACCATCATGAGTTGCACCTTAGTCCATGAGTTGTTCAGTTGAAGTCTGTGGACTGGGAAGAAATCAGTGAGACCACTTATCAATCAATGAAGAGAGCTGAAATTGAGCCCAGTGGGAATAATTGTATAGTGAGATACTGTTTTTTGTAAATTTGCCCCAAAGTCAGTGTTCTATTAAATAGAAACCAATGCAAGGGCAATGCAAACTCTTTTCTAGTAAGGAGTATTGAGCCAAACTGAGAAAAGTTGACAACTCCTTTCTGGAGAAATGGTACACTTTTGGGGATCTTGTTTCACTTGTAACTAAAGACTGTGAAAATGGGAGTAAGGTCATATATGTTAGATGTACACACAAGAAAGTGTTATCCAAAAAAAGGGAACCTGTCATCCAACACAGAAGAAACTTGGAAGGATTGACTACCTATTTTAGTGTATACTACTTACATTTGGAAAGCACCCAGACAAGAACTACTAATCTAAATTCCTAAATGGAGAAACATGGTACCCCTGTCCATTTTGAGATAGAATGGTCTCATGGAAAAATGCTGGTCTGGGAATCGAAAGTCCTTTTATCGTGAGGTCTGTTAACAAGCTTCTATAGTTTTGAGCAAGCGATTTTTTTCTTCTTTATATTTGCATTTATGAACATACTAAAGTGGGCATATTGCTGCTTTTGCAGAATGAATGTGTACCTTGTTAGTCACATTATTGTTGTACAATATTTCACCAGCCTGGATTTCACAACTCTAGTTGATAATAATAATAGTCATCATCTACCAGAAGAACAAAAAAACCCCAGAGGTTTACCTTAACCAGAGCAGTTCTTGAGAAAGTTCTTGTATTTGCTTCTGTGCAAGCAGAAGCAGTAGCTTCTGCTTCTCTGCACAAATTCTTGCTTTCTTCTGTCTTTAGTTGGAATCATTTAGAATTGAGATTAATAAAACTGCTGATAAGGATGCAGGCATACAATGCATCTTGTTCAGAGTCAGCATTTGCCTCATTAGTCAGCTTATTGGCATACAGTATTTCACAGCCTATATTTCACAGCCATAGTTTATTAATGTTTTTAGCTAACTCTGCCAGGCAATGGAAATGTTGTATGTATGGTGTGCCAGAACAACTGCAGGTTTAGCACTTAACATTGCTTTTAAATATCTATGCTGTACGCTCTCTCTATTTTTGCCTCTCAAAAATTGCCATTTAAAAAATAAAAATAAACTGGTAGGGGATGAGATTTTATTCAGGCCATCATTTCTTACCTTTTTCCCCCTTTTTTTTATGCCAATCAAAGGACCCAGATGCTGAATAGTAGCCGCAGCTGGCTGCATAGCAGATCCCTAAGGCTGCAGCTGTGTATTTCTGAATTTACACAGGCTGTGTCATATAGATGTGTTGCAGATTATTCATCTAAGCTGTTTTGCCCTCTAAAGTGTCTAGCCTCCTCTTTTTCCTTCTTCTATTCTAATTCATATATGCAGCATTATATGGTTGAAAATGCAACCCTAGATAGATCTCTCATGGCACCTGTGCACTTATACAAGCCAAAAGGGGTTTTAATTTTAATGAATTTATTCTGAATAGACAAAGTAATTGTTTAGTTCATAAATGATGATAAATATTCCTAATGTGGTACTGGATTAAGGATGTTATCTGTTTTTGAATATCCTATATCTGGTATTTCCTTTTTCTTTCTCTAGAGAAACTATTTATGACACTAGGATTCACATATGAATAAAAGAGAAATATTAACTCTAGAGAGCCGACCTTTCTCATAAAAATGTTCTTAGAGTGTTTAGGCTAAACTGTTTTGAGTTGTTCTATGTAAAGTCAATGCATGTTTGATGGAGATAGAATATGGCCCCAAATTCTAAAGAAGAACAAAGTTTACAAAGCCAAAAGGAACTACATTTTATGAAAGTTATGTTCAAGTATCCAAGCTGTTGCATTATGCACAGTAGAGTTGTAAAGGAAATTGATGTCTTTAATGTTTGGTGTCTTGAATGTTTAAGCAATAGAACTAAATCATGTTCTTATTGCAGCCAGTGGCAAAATTCTCACTGCCTTCAGTGGAACTACAGTGAACATAAACATTTAAAAAATAATAGTAAGTATCATTATGTGGGACCTAATTTTTACACCTTTACTCAACATTGGTAAATGCCTTGCTATTTGAATAATGTCATTGATTACAATTGGTTCTCAGTGAGAGTAGGAGTAACGAATTCCATCAATGAGAAATCAACTACACAAAGATACAAGGTCATATTTTAAAAATAATAATGTACGCATTGAAGGGTGCCAGAGACTTCAAGGGAGTTTGCCTTCAGTCTTTAACATAGTGTTTTGACTCAAACCAAATCCTCCATCCTGTCTCAAAATCATCAGGGAAAAGAAGCTGGTTCCAAGGCAGTCAAAGGAACAGTATGAATGCTTTAATCATGCCTAGGCTTTGCATAACACATTTTTATTTTCCTAAGGCTTTATAGAGCCACAAATAAAATGAAGCTGACTGCAGAAATATATATGTGTACACACACACACACACACACACACACACACACACACACACACACACATGTATGTACTTATTTATTATTATTTTATATATATTATCCCATTCCCTTCTCATCTTCCCAGAAATACTGATTATGTTTTGCAAAGCTACTGCAAAATTCTGCCTAGGATTACTCTGCTGTACAGAAATGCTGTGCAGTCATGGCCACAGGTCCATAAATATCTGCTGCAAACAAATTTAACTGCACAATCATTTATTTGAACTCTTCTGCATTGTCCATATGCCTGCTTTACACTCACTGAACTAAGTTTGATAGCTTCTGTAGTATTTATATAGGTTCATATGGTCCATATGCCATTTTACTTGTATGACTTCTGCATCACAATAATGTCATCTGCACCCTTCATATTCCGAACATTAAGTACTGAAGCTCTTAAAAACATATCACAGGAAGCATATCACTCCCCTGTAGGGGTGAACAGATAAAGATTTTTTAGGTTGATACTGATGGCCGATTATTAACCAGCCATATCGGCCAATACTGATTCAATTGCTGATATGCAGCTGGGCAGCTTGGAGAGCACTGTCTGGATGGTAAGTCTGTTGGAGGGAGGGGGGGCAGATAAGGCCCTGTGTGGTGAGGGAAGGAGTAGAGCTGGGGCAGGGGCAGATATAGCACAGCCAGGGAGAGCTGGGGTGTGGGACGGAGCTGCGGGTGACTCCTGCAGCTGCACACACCCTGGAGGAGGCATGAGGGGCATGTGACCCCTGAATCTGTCCGTGGGGTGAGGCCGGGCTGCCTACTATGTCCTCAGGGCTGGTGGCTGTGCTAACCTCTTCCCAGCAAAGGGACTGGGTGGACAATGACAGTGCTGGGAGGGGGCTACAGGGGTGGGGTTACAGCCACCCCAAAATTCACTGTAGTGCCCTGTAGCCCCACTTCCCAGCACTGCTGTTGTCCACCCTGCCCCAAGTGGAGCCCCAGCCCAGCCCCCCTGCAGGGAAGAGGCTGATACAGCCCCCAGCCCTGATCCTGCAGTGGGTAGCCCACCCTCACCCCACACACAGAACCGGGGGGGCACATGCCCCCCATGTCTCCCCCAGGGGTGTCAACAGTAGTGAGAGCTGCCCCCATGGTCCCTGGATGAACCACCCATGGTTACATCCCATGCCCCACCCTGCCCCAGTTGTGCAGCCCTAGCCCTAACCCCCCCACTTCTCTCCCCCTCGCCCCTTCCCTCTCACAGACTTACCAGCCAGATGCTGCTTTCCAAGCTGCTGGGCTGCATTCCTGGCTGTGTGCATACTGTGGCTGCACACATGCACGTGACATTTATTGGCGACATTATCTGTCACATCATCCAAAAAAGCCAATTGATGATCGTGTCAATTTTATTGATGCCGATATAATATGGACTGATATATTGGTGCACCTCTACTCCCCTGCCCTCTCATCCGAAGTCATAAAAACATCTCTCTCTAGCTCAAATAAAAAAATCATCAATTTTGACTCTTCCTTTTGGGGGAATCATAAACAATAGATTTGTTGAGCCATTTCGCTACAAGTTTCTGATTGGTAGCTTACTTTATTTCCATTTATTATTTCTCCAGTCCCTTCAGTTGTCTGAATACTAGCTATTCTTCCACTATTACAGTTGTGACTTAAGGAAGGACTTACGGCATCTTGTTCAGTTCTTTTGACCTCAGTTTTTTGTTGCTTCTAAAGTTCCTGCTAGTTCTTTGTCACGCTTCCACTTGGTAGAATTCCTGACATTTAGTCTCACACTATTGCCTGACAAGATACACTGGCAAAACGTCTTGTCTGTCTCCAGTCTATTGCCGATCTGCTTGGAGCAAATTACCTGATTCTGGCAACATGTTGAAGGCAGAGCATAAACATGTTACCTAGCCAAAAATGTGCTTTGATATGCTCTGTGCACTTTATTCAACAGATTCCTCTTCATTCCAAAATCTTCTGTATTTTCTTTCTGATATTTTACTCTTGCTACTTTTTGCATCTCTTTTTCTTCTGCTCCATTTTGACTATGTTTCAACATTCAAACAGACTTACTTAGGAGGGCCATGATCCAACATCTACTGAAGTCAATGGAAGAAAGTTAATGTACACAAAGTGTTCAGTTTTGGGAACTGGTGCTGGCATTTGCATAAATGCATGTTGCTCTATTAATATCTGTGCTCAACCTTTCCATTATCTATCATTATTTATAGCTGTTTCAGTTGCTTTGATCTGTCATATAAATTGTTGGCTTGTTGTTGTCTTTGTCTAAATCACTGTTCTCAAAAGTATCATCTCCTAACTTTCTAATCACAATTCCCTGTCCCAAAAAACATTTTTGTCTGCACTTAACACAACAAATATTTAATGTGAGTTTCAGCATTGTTAAAAAAAAAAAAAAACCCAACAAAAAACAAAAACCCCTCCAAAAACCAAAGTTTTTCCTTTTCCCATGAAAAGATAGGGAGCCCAGGATGTGTATATGTTTTACCAATGATGCTAAATGTTCTTTTTTTGCTAATCTTGGAAAAAAAACAGTAAAATACAAATAAGATTGTTTCATTGAGTGTAACATGTTTCATTTAGTATAGCTGATATCCTGCTAAATTGCACAGATATTTCTACCAATGAAGAATTTTAAATGTAAGTTAGCAATTGGTCGATGGTTTAGATGAGCAGGATATAAGGATTACTAATGTGAAATACACATCCTGACCCTTCTGTGAACTATATAATTGAAAAGGCTGCTTTTGCCTTCAGAATTGCTTGAGGCCTGGGCACTTAAAGAAGGACATAAGGAGTAGAGAGATGTGTTCCATACATGTAATATAAACTATGTTAAATCTGTCATTTAAAATATCCTTACTGCCTGGGTGCACTGATGCTGGGGTATTGCATGTTTCTATTCTGATAAGGGTAGAATAATTCTGCAAGCCATAATTCTTAGTTACTTGCAGCTTTAACACGAACTGAACCCACTGTTATCTGCAAAACTCCAAAAGTGCTGTGCATATAGTTTGGTATTCTAACCACACATTAATTTGTGACTCTGGAATTAGTCATGGAATCTGTCACACCCCAAGGGTGTGATTTTGCGTGTGTGCACTTCGGCACTGCTAAATTATTTCCCGCCACTCGGAGCTTTCTTTGCAGGGTGCATTTCTTAGTTGCAAAGAGAAATGCACGGTGCAAAGGAGTTCCCGCCACCCGCATGCAAATTTGTGTCCCACTGTTGGCCAGTTCTAAATTATTCCCACGTGGCGGCTAGCGATTGGCTTGCTAGCTGTATAAGAGGCTTGAGCGGTTTCCGCCCAAGTTGGAGAACTCCAAGGAGAACCCCGCAAGGGAGGACTCCACAACCATCTGGAGGAAGAGGACTTCACATCTTGTGAAGAACTCTAAGCGCTGCGGAGCCTATCGGACCCAGCGTGTACCTTGAGAAGGCTATAGGGGTCTGATCAACCTCTGGCCTCTCCCCGTCACCGAGCGGGATCCCTCGACGAACCCCTTCCCTGCGCGCAAGTTCCATGGAGCCTAGCAAACTTCGTGTTAGTGTATCCAGAGCTCTTTCTCCGAGTTGTTTTCTTCGGTTGACACGACGGGCTCACATGTTTAGAGCCTTCAACCGGATTGGGCTAGAGGTTCGCATGGAAGGAACTCTTGTCCGCCTCTCTTCTTTTCTGTCTGTAACTGCAACTCAAGCAAGTTTTCCTGCCTGCACCGCGACCATCTACAGTGTAAGTAAAATAATCTTTAATCAACCACTATGCGTCTGTGCCTAATTCTAGTCTGCCGGCCTGCATTCCCCGACCCGCATGCCAGGGCTGCTGGCCACAGCCCGCCGCGCGCCCCCGAGAACCTTGGACCGCTCCCGGCCTGCACAGAATCTAGTCTGCATGCTGATGAAAAGTTTGATGTCATGGCCTATGGACTTTCTTTATGTCGTTTATCATGAAAAAAATGTTGCTAAAACCAAAACAACCGGAAAAAACACACAAATCAGAAGCTCAGGAAACTGTCTTCTGACAAAGGGAAGAGAAAATAAATAAGAAAAGAGGTATATCTTTCTGTGCAGGAATGAGCCAGACATGCAGTCAATGGAGTATTTATTCAGTGCCTGTTTTGATTTTTGCCTATTACCTGGCTATTACAGGCTACTCTATCACTATTCTCCATTAATATGAAGCAACAAAGCAAAGAAAATCCCTGAGCTAATTTGAATGAAATGGAGAAAAAGGTTTGTATTGTGATCTGTCTTCTGTGACAGAGTCCTAATGTTGTGGAAAAATGCTAATTTAATCTATTCAGGAATATTGGTGAGTTCTCAAATGTCATTCAGAAACGCTTTGTATTAGCATTTTTCCCTGTTTGACTTCTCTCTGAACATAATAAGATTTTTTATTTTTGTGACGTTTGGTTGTGGAAGCAATGTAACCATAGCAGGAATATAAATGATTGCTGGCCATACTGTTGCAAGCAAATCATGATGTCAGATAGTTCTATAAAGAAATAAACAAGATTTTTCATTTTAAATTCTATTCTGATTTTACATGAAGCTACAGTGGCATACAGTAACCATACTGTTTCTCTACTTTCCCTTTAATTTTGCAGGAGTTAAGGGAAATGTTTGTGGTCCACCTACTTGGTCATTCACATGTACAAAATGAGGTCTTTTGACTATCAAACACTGTTTAACATATATTCTACAGCATCTATAAAAATATTAAATAAATTAGCATGTGTGTGTGTACCTAGACCTATGGACCATTGTCCTCTGCTGGATAGAGATGAAACAGCTCTTCTTTGACAGTTGTCTCCCACAGTTGTCAACCATTGGGGATGATTTGGATTTTTGCATGTTACACCAAAGAGTTTATTAAATTGTTGTAACTTTGTTGACTTCAGTTCCAAATAACTGTCTTTTCTAGCTATGTATGATTTTGCAGGACCTCACTATCTGTGTGTGTGTGTATGTGTGTGTGTGTGTGTGTACACCTACTATAGAAAACAGGGGGACCCCACCCAAAACCTTCTGAAGTATAAAGGGCTGCCACATAATTTTGATCCTACAGATGGGTAGGCAGAAGTAACAATCTACCCATTTGAACTGGTCACATAAGCGTTGGACCAAGGGTTATTGAAATTGCCTGGCCAGCCTTATCAGATTATAGAGTGAAAACAGCCCAAGGGGGGCACGTTACATACTCTTGTAGGGGTTCTGCAGTATGCATGGTGTTCTGAACACTAAGACTCTTCTGAAATTCTTGCCTTAATGGCACAACTGAATCCTGTTTTTTGTATTTGCCCTAATGTAAGTGAACAGGGGAAAGGAAACAGGGCAGTTTGCAAGCAATTATCTGGGGGCAAGAGGAAAAAGAGGAACTGAAGCCAGACATCAGATCCTGCTCCTAGAAGGTAAATGAGCTGGGTGAATTTGGCTTGTTTGTGTATTTGCTGAGCATTTGTTTGGGTGAGCTCTGAACAGTTAGTGACTGCTGCTTGCTGAGTGATTATTGTCTGTGGTCTGACAAGGCCCTAACCAGGGGGTAGAGCAGCCCAGACCCAGGTAAGTACAGAAGGAGATTCCCTGAGCAACCAGAGGAGTGAGCTAACAAGGAAGTTTGCAAGCATTTCTCAAGTCAGCAGGTCAGTCTGCTGCCCTGCTCTTTAAAGGGGCGCCTTCAAGATGCATTGTTCCTTTAATTGAGAACTACAGTAGATGTCTAGCTCAAGTAACTTAAACTTAGCATTTAAATCTTGTTTTACATTTCAATATTTGTTTAATAATATTTAGCTGCAATTTGAACAGAGTAAGGTTGAACAGAAGGTTAATCTGTAAAGTCAAGTTTCTAATCCAAGTGAACCCATAAATAGATATGTTCCTAAAACAGCAGACTAAGTTTTAGCAATTTAAAAAATGCAGAGAGAAGTCCAACAGAAGGATGGGGGCTATGCAATTTATTTTACTGAGTACAGAATACACATATGTATGATTATCTGCCTTGGGGGCAAGCTTCAAATGTGGGCACCCAATACAGAGAGGTCCTAACTCTGATAAAACAGGTACATTCTTTTGAGGGTAGGATGGTGGAACTGGAGCAGCTAAAGAAGGCAGAGAGGTTCATAGATGAGGCTTTCAGAGACATTCTAGAGCACTCCCACCTCCCTTGCAACAGCCCCTATGTTGCTGAGAAGTTTGAGAGCCTCAGGGATGGAAAGGAGGGAAAATATCCCTTAGATGGAACTTTCCAGCTGATGTCATAGTTCCATCTTTCTCCAAGGATACTCCTCCAAGGGAAGGGACCCCATCTGTCTGGTGAAAAGGTAGTAGACCACATGAGAGCTGTAGATAGGCTGCTAGTGGCTTCTGGGTAACAATGTAAGTAACAGTAACAGAGGGAGGTGCAGGAGAGAGATCTTGGAAGCTAAATTTTGGCTGCTAGGCAGGAGATTTAAGTCCAGGACCTCCACAGTAGCATTCTCAGAAATTCTTCCCATGTCACAAGCAGCACCAGAGAGCCAGGTGGACCTCCAGAGTCTCAATGTGTGGATGAGATGATGGTGCAGGGAGGACGGTTTTAAGCCTATCAGGAATCAGGGAACCTTTTGCAACAGGAGGAATCTGTATAAAAAAGATGGGCTCAGCTTGAACCAGAACAGAACCAGACTGCTAGCATTAAAATTTAAAAGATCATAGAGCAGTTTTTAAACTAAGAAGTGAGGAGTAACCAACAGGTGTACAAGAGCACATACAGGTTGGGTTGATACAAACCCAAAGGGGGACACCATATAGATTCTATAGTGTCTTGAAGAGAATAGAAGGGGAGTAAGAATTATAACTATAGATAATAGCATGGATAAATCAGGCCATATAGAGTTCCAATCAAATAGCATGAAAAGTAACACGCAGGTGAGCAAAGCACAATTTACAAGTACTTCTGCACAAATGCCAGAAGCCTAAAAATAAGGTGTGTGAGCTAGCAGAGATTTAATGAAAGGATGATAACCAATGGGATTACCTGTTATAAAAAGTTACAGACTACATAGGAATGACAGATTAGGACATGCAGGAGTGGCACTGTATGTTAAGGATAGTATATGGTAGCATATGCTGTGCCTGGCTTTTTGTGATCAATGACCTGATGATGAATGTCTTGTATTTTAAAGCTTATCTAAGTTTATCCCAACTACATAGCTGGTCCAATAAAAATATCACCCTAAGAAATCCTTGCCTCAAGGATAGTATAAATAGTAACAACATACAAATCTTTCCTGAAAGAAAAACTACTATGCATTCCCTGTGGGTAGAAATTTCATATTTGAATAAAATCATTATAGTACTAGGATTGTACCAGCAACCACCTGATCAGGAAGGTGAAGGTGATTATGAAATGCTCAGGGAGATTAGAGAAGCCGCTAAAATGGATCAAACAATAATAATACAAGACTTAAACTATCCTCACATAGACTGGGTAAATACATAATTAGGGCAAGATGTATAGATAAAATTTGTGTGTGACACAAATGACTATAATATAAAATAACTCATGTTGGAACCCACAAGAGGAGAAACAATTCCAGACCCAATCCATTTGATGACTAGGGTATAGAAGGTTCACTTAGGGATGATAAGACCATAGCAGAAAAGCTAAATAATTTATTTATACCTGTATTTACCACACAAGATACTGGAAATTCCCATGCCAGATCAAACCTTCCTAGTAGCACGGCGCGGGGGCGGGGGGGGGGGGGGGGGGGATGTGCTCCCATATCTGTGTGCAGGGCCAGGCAGACTGCTGCTGTGGGCTCAGGCTACAGTGGTACTGGGCTCTTCCTGGTGGGGGGGCTGGGCTGAGCTGCACTCGGGGCAGGCAGTGGTGGCACTGAGAGGGGGGCTATGGAGGGGGCTGCAGCCACCCCAAAATTCACTATAGCCACTGCCCACCCCACCCCGAGTGCAGCCTAGCCCAGCCCCCACTGGGAAGAACCCAGTGCAGCCCCAGCCCACAGCAGCAGCTCGACTTGTCCCACATGCAGATCCAGGGGCACACACCCCACATGGCCTCCCGTGGTGCACGCAATGGTGGGAGCTGCCTCCCACCTCCCTGTGGGGAGGGCGGGGGGAGGCATTTACCGGCCACATCAGGGGGAAAAAAAAAAAGCCAATTTCTGATACAGTAATTTTCTTTATATTGGTGCTGACCTGATATCAGACCAATGTAGCATTTTCCTAGCAGTCCTAGCAGTGCATCTCTAATGTATGTAACCTATAGTTACAACTGGCTTTTGTGCCAGAGGATTGCATGGTTGCCAACATAACACCTATCTTCATAAAGGGCTCCAGAGATGATCCTGGGAACTACAGACCAGTGAGTTTCACTTCCATGCCTGGCAAGTTGGTAGAATCTATGGACAAATAAGATCTGCTGGGGAAGAGTCAGCATGGATTTGTAAAAGGAAATTCTGCTTCACCAATATGCTGGAGGTCTTAGGGTATTAACAAGGATGTGGACAAGGGGGATTCAGTTGATGTTGTATATTTGGACTTTCAAAAAACTTTCAACAAGGTCCCTTACCAAAGGCTTTTAAGAAAACTGCATTGCCATGGGATTGGAGAGAAAGTTATTTCATGTATCAAGAGCTGATTAAAAGATAGGAAGCAAAGGATAGAGTTAAATGGTCACTTTTCAGGATGGAGGGAAGTAAAAAATTAGGCCCCACATGGCTCTACTGGGCCCAGGTTTGTTCAATATGTTCATCAATGACTTGGAAATGGAGGTACACAGTGAAATATCCAAGTTTGCAGATGATCCCAAATTATTCCGGGTAGTCAAATCCCAATTTAAGGGAGTGGGCAAATAAAAGGCAAATAAACTTCAAGGTAATGAATATAAGGAAAAATAACCTCAACTATAAGTACTCAATGCTGGGTTTTGAACTCACTGTTATGACTCAAGAAAGAGACTTTGGAATCCCTGTAGACAGTTCTTTAACAATATTATATCATTGTACAGTGGCAACCAAAAGAGTCAATAAAATGTTGAACAATACTAAGAACAGAATAGAAAACAACAAAGAACATCTTGATAACCCTATACAAATCCACGGTGCACCTTTATCTTGAATACTCTGTGCAGTTCTCATTCTTCTCAAAAATAGAATTAGAAAAAGGTACAGAGAAGGTCAGCCAAAATGAACGGAGGTATGGTGCAATTGCCATACCAGGAAAAACTAAAAATGCTAAGACTCTTCAGCTTGGAAAGGAAAAGACTGAGGGTAGATATGATAGAGGTCAATAAAATTGTGAATGGTGGACCAGGTGAACAGGAAACTGCTGTTCACCAAGTCCCAAATTACTATAACTAATGGGCACCTGCTGAAACTAGTAGGTGACTGGTTTAAACCTAACAAGAGAAAATATTTTTTTTACAGAAAGTGTAGTTAATTTGTAGAATTCACTGCCATTGGACATGGTGGTGGTAGATAGCACAGCCAGGTTCAGCAAGGGACTAGACGAATTCTTGGATGGTAGCTCTGTTAATAGCTGTTGAACAGAATGGTTGAAGATGTTTCCTCTGATATCTCTAAGGCAATAATGGTGGATGCCAGGGAAGGTAATGAATAGGGGACAGATCATTCTAGAGCTATCCAGTTCAATGCTTTCCCTCTAGCATCCACTTCTGCTACTTTTGGAGACAGGATACTGGGCTAAATGGACTATTGGTCTGATCTAGTATAGCACTTCTTACGTTCTTCATTAAGGCATGTTTACTCATCTTAACAATTTATGCAAGTCAGTAAAGACACAACTTAAGAAGAATTGCTTTGCATTAACATGCTTTTGCTCACATGTGGCTTATAAAAAAGAAACCTGTTTGGATTTATCTTAGTGTTCCATGGTAATCACTGAAATGTGTTGTCATAGCCTAGAGCTCTGAGTCTGGAAATGTCTTGGCACTGCTGCAGCTGCTATATGAAAAATTTAACTCATTATATGATGTGTTTTAACCCTAAATAAATTGTGTAAATCAAAGGTGAGAGAATGCTGTCAATTTGATTTATGTAGTTATAAATCATTGTCTTGTTTATGCATATGATAACTGCTGTGAAAAAAAAAAAAGATTAATCTGTAAGGTTCTGTATTGCTAAACATACCAGTAGATTTAGAATTAGTAGGATTTGTTGCACACTCTGACTTATTACCTATTTAAATTGGAACTAGCTTTGTAGGAGTGTTTAGGTTAGCTAATATTTGTGAAGTGCCGTGAAGAAATCTTCCAAGCACATGCATGGGCTGCATTTATACAGTCCATCAGCCCTGTTCATTTCAGTGTGAGGTACACAATTGTATACCCATCTGTAAGACTAGAGCTTAAAAACTCATACGGGGAAACATCCTAAATTAGAAAAATATGAGCCTGTGCTTTAGGCACATAGGTGAGGATTCTTCTAATGTGGGGCCTAAAGTAGTGTTCATAGCAGTAAAGAGAGAGTAAACATGTCAAAAGAAATAGGGAAATAATATGGGTGGAAAACAGCAAAATGTTGCAGTAAATGGCCAAATACAGGCTACCATATCTGAGGAAGAACCCAGCTGGTATTCATTGGAAAGTTGAAACATAGAAGGTCATAATAAATTGAATAATTTGGCTTGAGTCTGCAGTTTGCAGTGTGATGTAGTTTTAAAAAAAGACATGAGAATTTGAGATCCAGTTTAAGATGCAGTCACTGGGGCACTGAATCCATGAGCAAGGAGGAGACTCCACTTGTACGGCCCTGGCAAGAACACAAGCTGAAGCTTCATATATCTCTCTTAGGCAGAAAGCAGGGCAGAGTGGCACCTAAGGCTCTTGGCATGGTAGGAGGTGCAATTTGGGGGACTGGAAATCAGATCCTGATCATGCCCTAATTGCCAGGACAGAGAGAGCCTGGGATCATGATCCTGGGCTCCATCAGCAGTGGCAAGTTGAAATATGAGTGCTCAGGTCTGGTGCTGTAGCCAACAATCAGCTGATTGTTGCACCAGCAGGGATCACACCAGGGCTTATTCCAGACTCTGGTGCAGACCCCAGCTTGAGCTAACAATCAGCTGATTGTCAGCCTGGCCACACATTCAATTTAAGGTGTCACATAAACCAGTCATAAAACTGTTCTACATCATAGGGGGAACAATTTTATGGCTGGTTTGCCATTTATGGTGCTTTAAATTGGGTACATGTGTAGCACCCTTGTGATTTATCCTGTGATTAGCACATTAATCATGTAATAAATGTAACTTCTAGAGGAGACCTTAGAGCTAACTCATTAAAAACGATTCAAGCTTTCATAGGCAACAGCCTGCTTGGTCAGATACTATGAATGAGCTCAAATTTCCTAGTAAAGATGTCTCTCACTGAAATAAATATTCAATTTGTTCAATTCAGATATATTGTTTTGCAAGACATCTGTCCAAATACCAAGCCAACTATCTTGTTATATTTCTTATATTATGTTTCTTACCTGTTATGCTTCTTATATCAGTTAATATCACTTGATAATCATGTTAAATATGAAAGCACTAAGCTATAAGTTTTCTCTGTGAATATAACAATTGTGATTACATTTCTGTATTAATCCTATTAATTCTAATATGTGTATAACATACAATACAGACAGGGCAGCATGCGTAGTCAATAAATGTAACATAAGAGAATAGAAATGTGAAATTATAAGCATATACCGTTTTTTCTCTCTACAAAATAATGGTGTTTGAACTGTTTTGTAATTGTAAAAAATTAACAGTAGTAAACTGAAATCCAAGAGTCTGAAATGCAACTCTTTAGAAAAGAATGTAGACTATACGATTGATAGCATAGTTCTGTATATTTGATGTAATCTAAGAATAATGAAAAGTGATCATTGCTGAATAATTTCTGATAATTAATGTAAACAGCAGACAGATTTATAAAGGTACATGCCATTTTGATCAAGCCACTGATTGTATTAGCTATGTCTTCCAGCCTGGCTTTAAATCTTCTTTGAACATCAAGTTTTCTGCCCTGTCTAACCAGGTTGTTTGGTTACCTGAGAGAGACAGTTTTCCACTTCTGAGAAAAAATGTTTGAAAGCTGTGGATGGGATTTTTATGTATTTTGGCAATCAATCAGTTTTATTGCTTGGCTCTCTCCCTTATTCCTAGTTTCTTTTACTACTAAATTTTCTATGGAACAAGCAAATAAATGTTCTAGTCATACATAAGGAAGTGACTGTTTTGATTTTCATGTTTTGAATTCTTAATGACAGCTTAACGTGTTATAGCTATAGCCTATCAGCATCTTGTGGCAAGTCTTATGAATTAATTTCAGTAAGGACTGCTAGGAAAATGCTACTAAAACCTTGCAATATATTGCAATCCAGGTCCCTGCAATATATTTTCATAGCTACGATTGCTTTAAAATTATTTTATTGTAGCTTTCATATAGTGATGATCGCTAGAAATTAAGGAATGCAGTGCTCAAGTTTATTTCTTATTTTACTTTATTACCTCTCAGTATTCCTTAAAAGTGTTTCCTTTTTAATCATACTGGGCACATCAGCATCTTACTGTGCATTAAGGCGTTTTTCCTAATGCTCATTACATTTATTATCTCCAGTGTAAGGTACTAAACAAATGTGCATTAGGCCACCTTAATGCACAGTAACAAACACACACAGTTTTTAAGTTATGCTTAATGTGGAGTAGTCTATTTTACTGCACATTAGTGTAATAGCATGGTTTCTTACATGATGCTTTAATGTGTAGTAAAATAGGCTACTGTGCATTAAAGCACATGTGTAGACACACCCAGTGTCACTCTTATGGCACTTCATTGAGGGGTAACTCCTGACACCTCTTTTGCAGGAGCAAAGGACTTTTTAAAAGCAGAACTAATATATGTTTTAATTGTGTATAGGGTGGGGCAGGATTTGGAAAGTCCCTGCAGAGTATGTGATTCTAAGTTCACCATAGACCTTCCTATTTCACCGTGCCTCCTGAGCACAGATGCGATGAATCTTCATACAGGGTATATGTTTTGTCTCTAGTTAGGTCATAGTTACCTATACTCCTGCAGAGGAAGACCATCATTAAATTATTTCTGTTACTGTGCTAATACAGTAAGAAGAGCAGATCCTGGTTTATTGTGCCAGTTTAACATCTAGTTTCTCAACAGGCACTCTTGCTGGTACAAAAGGTGTTCTGCAGTTTTCCCAAGGTGCTACCATAGTAGCTAAGGTGCATTTCTGTTTAACCCTCTGCCTTTCACCTTTTCTTGTGTTTCATATCTTTCTTGAAGGAATTACTTTAGCTTTGTAGATGAAATTTTCCTTGCTTTCCTAGCCCATCCTAGGCTAAATTATTCTGAAGAAGTCAAGAAAAAAATATTGTCTGTCAGTTTTGAGCTACACAAATGGGGAAGAGGTGGAATATATTTTCACAATATGTTTCAGTTGAAATGCTTGGAGCTCCTGTGATTCAGAATTGGCTTCAGCTGAAATTTTTCCTGTTTAATAGTTGCTGGGGGGGGGGGGGAGGGGGGGCTGACAAAAATGGATTCATTATTTTGGAAAATAATGCACCATTTTCAACATTGCCTGTTTACACAATAAACAAATTGCTTTTGTGGCCATTAGAAGATTGGTTTATGGCTTAGATTGTGCACAAATAAGGATGCCTCAATAAAGATTCCCATTAATTCTTCTTTTCAACTAGTTTTCTTTTTCCCAGAAGCAAAAAATAAATAAAATAAATGCAAGAGCAAATGTTATTGTGACCTTAAGATGAGTAAAGCAAGTATGCATAAATATAAATTTTGTCAAGTGTAACATGACTTAGTGAACATTGTGTTACAAACCTTAAATTTTTGAATATGCATTTTTTGTTGTAACAGCATTCAGGAAAGACTCAATACAGCAAAAAATGTATGGTCTTTTACATGCACAGGATATTGAAGAATTAGGTAGTATGCTGAGAAGAGGTACACAAATGAGTCTAGGCCTGGACAATGCCTTTTAGTAAGACTTAAGAAATTCATTCCCTTCAGCTTCCAAACTTCAAAAGAGAAAATAGCATATGGTCTTAATCAAAGGGTTTAATCAAATGAAGGAAAGCCATAATGAGAGCAAGTTGTGAGAAGCTGGAAGGAAAGGAACAAAAATACAAACTCTACTGTGCTTTCTCACATATACACGCTCTGGAGTATAATTCTCAACTGGTAGAATGAAGAAAAAAGATTTTTCAGAGTTATGGTTGCATAGATTGGGGACAGAGCCTTTTCTTCAGCTGCTCCACACTCTCTTTCCTACTTAACTGAAGTAGAAACCCTAACTGCTGCTGAAGACTAGACTCTATGGGTGGATCTATGATTTTGAAAGGAACTAAAGAGT
This sequence comes from Alligator sinensis, assembly GCF_000455745.1. NCBI lineage: Eukaryota > Metazoa > Chordata > Crocodylia > Alligatoridae > Alligator > Alligator sinensis. The sequence goes on along the minus strand of NW_005842232.1, from coordinate 929,378 downwards.
CCCCCGAACTGTAAAATAGCAGGAGAGAGACCAGAAGCATTGAGCAGACAGCAGAATAGATCAGAGAAAGGTTAGCTTGATTAGTGGAATATCAAGACTATTAAAAATGAGAGATGATCATTAACACCTGGGTTAGGGACACAAGTTACACATCCCTGATTTAAGTGAAACTGGTTTAAACCTGTAACAGAACGGAAGTTCAATACACATAAACTTCTTTAAAAATGACCAAAACCAGGTTAAGATAAACCTGGTTGCATGTAGTATCAGACTTAACTGATTTAAATTGAACTGTTTTATGGAATTCCTGTCTCAGATCCCTTCCTGGTTCAAGTTAACCCACAGTCCCCCAGCATCCCAGGATGGTTTGCAGCCTGGGGCTATGCTGCTTTCTTCAGTGGAGCACGGACAGCCTTGCCCCTCTGCTGCTTAACCTGCTTCCTGCCTGCGTCTGTCAGTCCATAGGGACAAGGGGGGAGGGAGGGCAGGGCAACAGACCCCCAGCGCCCCCTAGCCATGGTCTTCACAGCACATGGTGGGAGGAAAAGCCCCTGTGGTGCAGGCTTTTAAGACCCTGGCAACCCTCTCCCCTCCCCACTCCTTCCCAGCTGCTGATTGCTTCAGTGGCTGCCACAGAAGGGAGGGATGAGTCATTTCGGCTGGGTGTCTGTCAATGCAGCCCAGCATGGGGCCACTGGGGAGCCACTGTCTTGGGCAGCTCCCCCTTACCCCAGCCCAGGGTGCCCCTGCCCAAGGCAGCCCCAGAAGCTGAGGGGAACCTTCCCTTCCCAAGCTTTGCCTTAGCCTCTGTGAGTCTCAGGCTGCTTGAAGGAGCAGAGGGAAATTGCTTTAGTTGCTGTGAGTCTGAGGCAAATCTGATGCAGGGGAGCAAAGGAATTTCTCTTTGCTCCCTGGATTATCCCTGAGACTCCAGCAGCTAAGGTAAATGGGTGGGGTTGGGAAGAATTCCCCTCAGCTCCTGGGGCTGTCTAGAGCTGGGGAACCCTGGGCTGGAGTGGGAGGGGGGAAGCCCCCCATGGTGGCTGCTCCTTGATGCCCCTATGCTGGGCTGCAAGGGCAGGCACCTGGCCAGAAGCACTCCTCCCTTGCTCCTGCAGCATCAGCTGAAGCAGTCAGCAGCTGGGAAGGGGGAAGGGGTGCTCCCCAGGGCTACATGAGCTTGGGGAACCTCCTGAGGTGGGGCTCCCCCGAGGTGAGCCAGCACACGGGCTCCTGAACTCACTGTGGGGGGACAGTAGGGGGCTGGGGACACTTGGCTGGGCTGGCAAAAACCAGCAGGCTGAGAGATGTGTTCTAGCACCCATTGCCTACTGGCCTGGGTTAGTGCAGGCCTCCCTCTGCCTTTCCCAATTAAAAACTGAATGTCAAGTTGAGTTGGTCATTGGTTCAATCTATGCGGCTTAGAGGGAGTTGCCTAGTTTGAATTTATTCAGCCTCAGGCTTTTTTACTGTCTGTACTTAGCTCTGTAGAGTGAAGAACAATGAGCCATTAAGTAAAACAATTCCCTCAGCTATTTGAACAGTAATGCAAAACCTGTTGCACTGTGGAGCAGGAATCAAAGCAGGGTGATTCTATCTCAGGCAGAAAATCAGCTTCCCCATTTAGTAGAGTCACGTCAATTTGGGGGGGTGGGGGCTGATTTTTGGGAAAAGGTGCATGTTGCATGTGAGAAAATATGGTAGTTTCAAGATAGAGCTAGATAAGTATATGAATAGTAGAGGTTGCCTGACAGAAGTGAGAACTGGACTAGATGAAGAAGGAGGATTTTTTCTATTTTTATGCTAGTTAGTTAAATCCAGATAGATTAAAATTATATATAAAGGTATTGTCTTCAAAAGTTTGAATGCTAACAGCAGCAAACAAAAGATTTTCCATCTTTCTGTGGTCTTCAGCTATGAGAGTGATTAAACTTTGGAACAAACTGGCATGGAAAGTAATTGAGTCTCCATCTCTGGTTTTAAAACCAAGCTAAGATTTTTTTTTTTTTCAGGGTGGGTTAAGGGGGAGAAAAAGTTTTAAACAAAGATAAATAAATAGGTTCAATACAGGAAGAATTGAGTGAAATTCTAGGGCCCATTTAATGTTAAAGGTGAATTTTAATGGTTTGGCGTTTAGAGACAACTAGATGGACTGGCACATTCTTGAAAGTGTAGTTTGGTTAACAGAAAGTTCAGCTAATCAGGTACTTTGTTAAAGCTTTTCCTGAATAGTTTCACTTTTACACATTAAGTAGAAGTACAATTGCAAGCATAGTACTTATATACTTTGAACAATTCTTATGTGGGATAAGAACAATTCTTATGTGGGATATGTCACAAATGTCATATTGTGGAAATCCTGGTTTCTTTTGTTTCTCAAGGTTCTCCCAACAAATTTAAACTATAACTCATTAATATTTTTATTTTCAATCTCCATAATTCTGGTATATCTTTAGAAGTTGGTAGTGTCTACATCAGGGATTCTCAGTCAAGGTTCTATAACACCTTAGGGTGCCACCATATCTCTTTAAAGGTGCTGTGCCATATGTCCCCTGTACAAGAAGGTAAATATTCTCTTCTCTCTTCTGGTGCCCTGCACCTTCCCCATCTACCTCAGTGGCACTTGAGGCTGCTTCTCTGAAAACTGCCACTTCTGTTGCCATCCTACACTCCTAGGGGGCCCCTGTGCCAGCTGTCTCCACACTTCCAGCAGACACATTGTTGCAGGTGGGTGGACAGAGCTTCACTTTGCTTCCTGACTTCTCCCTTCCACTCCTCCCATGCTCCCAGGGCCAGGGGGAGGGAATGGGCACCAATATATAGGCCCCCCACAGGATTATTCCCAATGGTGGAGGTTGCCCTTGCCCTCTTGGGTACAGATCAAAGTTGAGGGGGCAGACTGCGCAAACAGCAGGGCATGACAGAATTGGGTCCTGCCACCACAGGTCTTAACAGGCACCAGCTAGATCAATGGTGCTCGACCCAGATCTTTTCTGAATTTAGATTCTAGCTCAGTGATTCTCAACGTGGGTACTTCAAAATTCAGAAAAGTTCTGAAGGGGTGCTAAAAGGGTTGAGAACTACTGAGCTACATAATAAAGCCAGCAAAACAGAGATATTTAAAAATCTAAACATTTACTGTGGAAATTTTTTGGAAGATATCAATGGTGGTTTACTCCTATCGTAGCTAAGTCAATGGTAAAAGTCCATTTAACTTTAGTGGGGAGAAAGGTGAATGCTGAGCCCATCAGAAAATCTCATCAATGAGTTTAAGGGCTTAAGGGAGTGGGGAAGAAGTAATTTAATGCTAAGTAGTCACATATTGACCTTTCTAACTAATAATGGTCTAATTCACAGTTTTTTATTAGACTATAGAAAGATGGAAAATCTTTTATTTGTTGCTGTTAGCATTCAAACTTTTGATGATACACTTCTGGAGCACTTCATTCAGTCCATTGCATGCAAAACTTGCAGCTCATGTATAATTATCTCTAATTTTCAACTAACTCATGCTTGTTTCCTGTATGCATTTCATTAAAATGCTTTCAAACATAATGGAATTTCATTAAGAGAAAAAAACACATTTAGCGCAACCCTATTTATGTGAGTTTAAACATGTCACACATGACTCATTAAAGTCAATGAGAGCTTTATCAGAAGAAAGCTCCCTGGAGACTCAGAACCTTTCCAGTATCATACCCTGATACTGGTTGGTATTACAGCTATTTGGTACTACAGCTATTTTTTTTTTCAAAAACCTGGAGAAGGAATATGTAGCACAATGTGCAGAAACTTAGAGTGAAGACCAGTGCCAAAGATGAGTTGATCAGAATCCAAAGGGGAGTAGAGAGTAGGGGAAAACAATTTATAACGAATTAAAAGGGGATGGGGATTTTCTGCAGAGTAATAGACTTCGGTGTAACTATCCTTGTGCCTTGTATTATTCCATATAAGTGAAAACTATACCATGGTAACTTAGTCTTGTTTCACTGAGATTAAGATTTGCTTATTGTGATGTAAGAATGCATGTACAGGGTGCATTGACGTGCACTTTACCGGGCAGTAGACTAATTTACTGCACAATAAAGCATCACCATGTACATGTATGTGGCAATTGGACTGATGTAGGCTAATTTGCACTTGTAGCTGCACCCACAGACAATTAACCCCTTTTTAACTTGCTGTGTGTGCACATTTTTTTCCACATCTGGAAAAAGTGAAAACATGGGCTAGTAAAAAGTATGTACGAATTTGAGCTTTGATCATGTTCAGTCCAAGCTAGTTGGAACTTCTTGCAATACATAAGGTAAGCATGTGCATAAGTCTCTGTAGTATGGTGTTTCAATCTGTTGTTATAAGAACCAGGCTGAAAAATGCAAAAGTGTTTTTTTTCCCCCTGCAGTAATCTGATAGTAGAAAATATTAAATGCTGGTAGAGAGAAAATTAAACGCACTCATTTAAATCATAGATCTTTTATATGTAACTGAGAATGCCTATAGATAGAGATATGAAGGCCTAGAAAAAAACTGGAAACATTCAGGGAAAAAACTTTGTCCCCATTTTTTCTAAGGATTTTTCTCCTTTTTTTTTTCCAATGGAAAAATTAGAAATTTTGGGAAAAACTGAAAAGAAACCTCTTATGTAATATTTTCTTTTAGAGTGATGAATGAAATGTTTTCTAAGACAAGGTTTTCAAATATTGTTTATTGCAGCTGCCCTTTACTTCCTCAAAATGATTTCTAATAACTATATAATATGAAGCTGTTTTATTTAAGACAGTATACAGTATTAGATCATTACAATTCCTTTATACGGTAGACACGATGCAACTCTCAAATCCAAGATGCAATTCTTCACCCAGAGGGTACTGCCATCTGCATAGGAGGAGGAAGGAAGGATCCAGAGCCATTGTTGCTTGTGTATTTCTGCACTGCCTATAGCCTTCCTTCCTCTGGTGACCTTTGATCTAGAGTTTGGTGGAGACAAAGTAATATGTCCTTCTCCTGAGTCCTGACTCTAGCCCCTCAACCTGGTCACCTCTCCCCTCAAGGGACTGGGAGTAGACACTGGCAGCTCCCTGCAACAGGGAAACAAGCAGCTTATTGCCCTTCTTGCTTGTGTGAAGAAACTGCTTAAGTCCTGTTGTGGGTAGCAAAGCCTCAGAGGAAAAAGAAACCTAAAGATTTTGGTGGTGGAATGGAACCTTCCTCCTCCTGGACATTGTGACCCTGAGATCCACAGAAATACCTAACAAACTGTATCTAGCAACACAATGGAGCTGCAAGTAGATTTCTTGTTTCTTGAAAGGTAAGAATTTCAATGTCTTTGAGTTTGGTCTGTTAAACTATATTTTCTCTTAGGACATTTTCATAATTTATATAATTCATAATGGAGTTCCTACCAAGAAGATGCTTTCTGAGCAACTCACCTTCTTCCCTTACCTTGACAGTGAGGTGTGGTCTGAGGGAAGGGGTGGTTCACTGTTATCTCACTGAGCAGGGCTCCCCTCCATCAATTACTAATTTTTTTTTACATGCTGTAGCTTAGTGTTTATATATGTAACCTAGCTATTAAATTACTTCTCTTTTCCCCTCAGCAACATAGTGTGACCATCGCATATAATATATGGAAGCATTTCCACACTGCAACTGCAAATCATTCTGAAAAAAAACCCTGTGTTTTGCAAATACTGTCAAATTAAATATGCATTCCCAAATGCTACCAGAATGACCAAACACATGCTTGCATGTATGAAGTGTCCTGGAGAAATAATAAACAAAAATCCTTCATGTGTGAGTGAGGTAGATTGTGATGACAGTGGAAGTAGCACTCGCAAATGTCCTCAATCCAGAAGTCCTCCTGCTTCTTCTGTAACATGAACATAATAAAGTGTTGCCCAATCAACATCACCAGGTAAACAGATATCTTAACCAACTGTATTCAAAAGACTCCCAAAAACTTCATTTGTAGACAAGACGACACCTGAAAAGTAAGAAAATATGGAACAAGCTCTTGCAAGAATAATATATGCTTCTGGAACACCATTATCAATCATTGTAAATGCATATCAGCAGGCAGTATTAATATTATTAAGACCATCGTACCATTTTTCCAGCAGACATTCTTTGTGGAAGCCTCTTCTAGAGTCAGAATACGAATGTGTAATGCAATCTGGACAAAAAAAAAATCAATAAAGCACTCTATCTTGCAGTACTTACTGAAGGGTGGACAGTAGGGCTGTGCAAAGCTTTGGGTGGTGATTTGATTCAGAGGAGATTCAGCCTGATTTGGTGGCTGAATCTCCAAATCTGAATCAAATCAGGGGACCAATAAAAAGGTCCGAATCAATTCAAAGCTCTCCAAATCTTCAAAAAAGATTCAGAGAGCTTCAGTGATTTTGACAGTCCAGGGCAACAGCAGGGAGCTGCAGCCAGACTCAGAGCTGATAAGTAGGGGCGGGGGAGGGGAGGGCTGGAGGAGAGGAGAGGGGACCATGGGGGGGACCCCTGCCAGCCCCCGACCCCTGCCTGCTCCCCCAGCTCCCACTGACCCCTGCCTGTTCCCCCAGCCCCCACTATGGCTGCCCCGCCTACCCCAGGTCCTGGTGCTTTTAAAACAAAAGCTCCAACTCACTGCGTGCTGCTGGGCAAGGGGTGATCCCTGCTGCTCCCCACTACCCCACACTTCATGGGGGGCTCTGCCATGAGCCCCCCATATGGTGTGGAGCAGCAGGGGACAGTGAGGATCGACCCTTGCCGGCCAGGATCTGGTGAGCCCGGGTTTTTTGGGGGGGGGTTTCTTAAAGGGTTGGAGCTGGGGTGGGGAGGGCTGGGACAGCAGGGGAGGAGTCAGGGGGCTTGTGCAGAGCCCCCCCTGTACAGCGTGGGCTAGTGGGGGGACAGCAAGGATCACGCCCCTCCCCCCGCCCAGCAGCACCTGGTGAGTTGGGGCTTTTTTTTTTCAAAGTGCCAGGAGCTGGGGTGGGCAGGGTAGCCATTGCCAGGGCTGGGAGAGCGGGTGGGGGGTTGGCCTGCATGATTTGGCGATCTGGCAGCAGCTGAATCTCCGAAGCAGATTCAGCTGAATCAATTTGCGACAGTGATTCAAATCACCAAATCAAATCACACTCCCCCGAATCGTCTGATTCCGAATCTGAAGCGAATACTAGCCACTTCACACACGCCTAGTAGACAAATGTTTGGGGAGAAAGAATCATAAACTTTGTGATAACACCTCAACTAGTTTTTTTATAAAAGCATTGAAACAGGAGAAAACAGAGTATATTAGTAGTAAAATATGTGACGTTCTACAGAAGATTGGGAGTGGTAAAGTATTTGCTTTGCTGGCTGACAACACAAGTAATATGAAAGCATCATGGGAGATCATAATGGACAAATATCTGCATATTACTGCAACATGATATTCTTCCCATGGCCTAAATTTGCCTCTTAATGAATTCATGAAGTTGGACACATTGCAAAAGATCTATAATAGAGCAAAATCATAGAAATTAAGGGCTGGAAGGGACCTTGAAAGATTGAGTCCAATCCCTTCCCCCCCCCCCCAGTCTGGGCAGGAATACTGCTGAGATCAAATGATCCCAGCAAGGTGTCTGTCCAGTCTCCTCTTGAAGAGTTCCAAGGTTTTTGGGGACTGCACCACCTCCCTGGGAAATCTATTCCAGATTCCAGTCACCTGTAAAAAAAAGTTCTTCTTTACATCCAACCTAAAACCATCCTCTAACAGTTTATGTTCATTGCTCCTTGTCCTCCCCTGGGGTGCCCTAGTGAACAGTTTTTTTCTCCCAGCTCCCGATATTCACCCCTTACATACTTATAGATGGTTACCAAGTCCCCCCTTAGTCTTCTCTTCCCCAGGATGAACAGTCCCGGATCCCTTAGTCTTTCCTCATAAGGTTTGTCTTCCAGGCCCTTAATCATTCTTGTGGCCCTTCTCTGGACCCTTTCAAGATTCTCCGTGTCTTTTTTGAAGTATGGTGCGCAGAACTGGACACAGTACTCCAGCTTGGATTTCACCAGTGCTGAGTAGAGAGGAATTATCACCTCCTTGGCCCTGCTTACAACATAATGGCTAATTCATCCCAGCATGCTATTAGCTCTGTTGATTACAGCATCACACTAGTGGCTCATGTTCACCCTGTGATCAACCATAACCCTGAGGTCCCTTTCAGCCATTGTGCTGGCTAGGACATCTCTTTCTAACTTATATTCATGTCATTGGTTACTTCTCCCATGATGAAGCACCCTGCATTTATCCTTATTGAACTGCATCCAGTTCCGTCCTGCCCACCTTTCCAGCTTGTCCAGATCTGCTTGAATCCACGCCCTATCCCCTAGCATGACTGTTTTTTTCCCATAACTTAGTATTGCCTGCAAACATGGCGAGCGTGCTTTCCGCATCCTCATCTAAATCATCGAAAAAGATGTTGAACAGCATGGGGCCAAGAACTGAACACTGCAGGACACCACTGGCCACCTCCTGCCAAGATAATACAGACCTATCTGTCATGACCCAAAAGGCATGGTTGTGTGTGTGCTTCGGCACCAGAATTATCCCCACCAAGTTGCAGAGCATTGCGGGGTAGAGTTTCCTGTAGCTAGAGGAAACCTCGGTGCAGGGACGAGTTTCCCGCCTTTTCTGCAGCTTCTTTTGCAGAGTGCATGCCCAAGCTGAAGAGGACTCCACATCCATCTCGTAGGGACTCTGGGTACACGGCAGGGTAATAGAAACCCTGTGTGAGATCCAGAGGAGCGTGGCGGCCTGATCCACCGCCCACCTCTTCCCGTCTTCGAACGCGACTTTTATAAGACGTATTTACGATTTCTATTTTGGTGGCTCGTTCACCCAGAGCATCCGGAGCTCTGCACCATGGAGCCTAGCAACCTCCATGAGACCGTCTGTGTTGTCTGTCTGTAACTGCAACTCAATCAAGTCTTCCAGCCTACACCACTGCCATCTCAGTGTAAGTAAACAATCTTTAAAACTACCGATACGCGTCTGTGCCTAATTCCAGCTCGAAGGCCTTCCCTCTCCAACCCGGTGTGCCCGGGCTGCTGGCCACAGCCCGCGTGCAGCGCGAAAAGGGCTCGGGTCGCTCCCGGCCCGCACACTATCCAGTAACACTCTGTGGGTTTGACCCTTTAGTCAGTTCCCAAGCCACCTGACCATGGACTGTGACAGCCCACAATCCCCCAGTTTTCTTATAAGGGCATCATGGGAGATCACACTGAAGGCCTTTCTCAGTTGAAAGTTTACTAAAGAAGAAAGAAGCACTTCAAGAAACAGTGATAACTAAAGATGTTAAAGTAATCCAAATTGTAAGGAACACTGTACTTGATGAGGATGTCTTCTGTGTCCAGCTGCAAAACTTCCTGAAGATTCTAAAGCCAATTCCTTCAGCAGTCATTGCATCCAAATCAAACAGTGTGCTTTTGTCAGACATTCTTTACCTAATAGCCCAGATAAAATCAACTGTGTTTAATAATGTAAATATATCTCCACTGAGGGAGTATAGAAGAAGAAAAAGTCAATGACTTCATTTGCAGGCGGGAGGAATGTTGTCAGCCGCTTCATGCTGCTGCAAATCCTTTGGATCCAAAATTAAAAGTTAGAAATGTTAGTGTTGATAGCATTGCTACTGCATATGACTGGATTACAGAAAAAGAAACGTACTTAGGATTTGATGTTGGCAAGGTACTTTCAAATGTTGTAGGATATAGAAGAACAGGGTCAGGTATTTGGTCCAGGATTGCAGTCTGGGACTCTGCCAAGCATATTCCTCCTGTAACGTAGTGGCAAGGCCTTTGTACAACACAGCCTCTGACTCTACTTGCTTCTTGTCTGCTTCAGATTCCTTCATCTTCTGCAGCATGTGAAAGAAACTGGTCTATGTTTGGAAATAAACACACCAAATCAAGAAATAAACTAACCTGTGAAAGAGTAGGGAAGTTTATTTCAATCTGTGCAAACCTTCAGTTTTCTGAAGTCCATGAAGATAAAAATAAAGGTTCAGATTCAAAATCAGAAAGTACTGATATTTCAGAAACTGAATCTGATTAGACAAAGAAACTTGTAATACTAATATTTTCAATGATATATTTGTGTGTTTAAATGACACATTGATTTCATGTGCTGAATTTTGTCTCCAGTCTTAGAAGGATGTTTTTTTCAAAGCTCTTTTTTCTAAAAATATGAGTTTCTTCTGTTTCTGGAGGGTGCTGACTGTATGGGGGAGACTTTATTAAGTCCAGATAAGAACACCTTTCTTTTGTTTACTACAGTGTTGATGGTTTCTAGTTTCAACTTTAGTTTTTTTCCTAGTTCTCTGAACTGACAAAAACTTAAGATATGCTTAAGTACCTTAGGGTGCAGCAACTTGTAGCTCCATCTGTAACAATAAATACAAATAATCATTTTAAATGCTTTAGTTTTATTCAAATAATAATAAGGCATTTAGACTTTCAAATGGCATAAGTATACCAAACATTACAATTTTATGTGCTAACTAAGTTGTACATAATATATGTTATACATAATATATGTTGTGCTTTTAAAGTAAAGTAGATGTAGATTGATAAGATAATACATATTGCATATATTTCAATTAAACTCCCAGAAATTTTATATCTCTACCAATAGAATATTGGAATGTGGAAACAAAAAAAAGGAGAGAAACCATTTAGATCATTTTAAAGAGCTGGTGCTAGGACAGAACATGCATAGAAGTTTATGTATGATTTTGCAAGAGTAGGAAGTACATAAAACATTTTATGATAAGCACAGTATGTGTTTGTATAGGACTGAGATGCTATCATTACTCAGCTATTAATAAAGATAATGAAGCACACGGAGTAATGGACACTAAGGATAATAATGAATTTCAGATATATAACTGAAAATAATTTAGAAAAAAATTAGGGTTTTGTCCAATTTTAAAAAAGAAAAGAAAAATCTCTCTCCTGGTGTTTACATTGTCCCAAGATCTTATTGCAAGTTTCCTGTAAGGGCAGCCTTTCTAAATGTAATTGGGTCATTCTTACTGATTACTCTGCTGTGCTTTGGTTTGGTTGGTTAATCACAGGTAAAGAATAAAGAATTGGAGCTTTTTCAAAACTAGGTATTGTATATATAGGTGTGTGTAAGTGTTAACATATCACTGTCCTTTAATATATTAATATTTCCAGAACCCTTTTGTGTTATACACTGTACAAACCGAAAACAAAATGATGCTCCTTTTATTAGCCATATCTTCTAATAATTCATTATAGGTGGAGCATTTTTCAGAGAAACACCCAGAACTTTGCTGTATAGTTTACATGGTTTCAATTCTGTTGCTGCTATCGTATTTGTCACTGTAGCTGGATCACTACTTTATTTTGTCATATTTCATTCCTTTTTCTCTGTTTGCGTAGTGGTTGT
>NW_005842232.1:903622-917907 GCF_000455745.1 Alligator sinensis | reverse complement strand
ACTCTTTCTCACCCCTGTAATTATCTGTGTATTCCGTTCTTCCTAAAAAGGGTTAGGAAATGTTCTGGGTTTATAGTGGTGACTTCACTCTCTGTCACAGATTGTCCCTGTCCAGTGAAGGATATTTTTGAAAGTAAACTTTTTCAAGGCTGTCATGGTCAATTTTCCTATTTTCCCTGTTCATATAATGAGACTTTAAAGGATTTTAATGGAAGATTTTCCAGTGTGGCTCAGTCTACTGCTTTGATATTAGCTTTTAATCATGCAGCCCAGGCTCATCCAGAGCAATGAATTCAGTTAAGGTATATCTTACTAATAAATAACCCAATATTTTTAATCCTGGAGATGATTTTTCCCCGTCTTGTTTGACGTGACAGTGGTAAAAGCTAGCTAAAGAACATAGCAAAAAATCAGTTTAATTGTCAGCTGTTACTTGTACAAAGCCCTAGAATCTAATATTTCAAATTTATTTGTATTGCTTTCTGTACACCTAGGACACACAGGCTAAGTGCAGGCATTTGCAGGAAGTAGGGGGAGGTTAGATTGAGTTAAAAGTGGTTTGAAGCAAGAGGGTTGTTCACAATTTCATGATTTTTTAAAGCTTCTTGGTTATGATGCTTTATAATATATGGTTTCTTGCTAGCAGTCTGAGATGAATGAGAACTGTTTAGATTGCTGACATTAAATGACATGCCCATTTGGAAAACATTGAGGTTTTTGCAGTTGCTTCCAAAGAGAATTTGCCTGATATAAAACAACAGTGATCATTTATACCTTTATATTTACATTTGAACTGTCTCATTTTCCATTCCTGAAGTGCAAGAGCTGTAGCATTTGAGTAAAATATGTATGTTCTCTCTTTGTGGGAAAATCTAACTTCAAAATTCAAGAAGAATATGAAAACTGGGTCAGTGCTAAAGCCCTAATAATGTAGGCTTTTGGCTCTAGGAATGGAGTGGAAATACCACCCTCTCACCCACATGGGCAGAGGTTATGCAGATAGCTTTTAGAGCTTTGCACATGGTTACATACTTTGTACTTTGGAGAGAGGTGGAGCCCTCATAGCATTTGTGCTAGCTGGGACAGTCAGTAGTGACTCTCCCTAGTGGAAGGCTCTCTGTTAGGCCCCTGGCAGAAGTTACATTTCTTGCACATTGTATGCAAGTATTGTGTGACTGTAGCAGGTGCTGGGATGCAGCCCAAGCTAGACCCCTGCAGGACTGGCAGCACTGTTGGGAAACTCGCCCTGCTGGGTCCGGGTGAGCTGTGCTTCCCTGGCACACTGGAGAAGAGGTTTGTGGGGGGGAAACTGGAGCAGCATGCTGATTGGCCTGGGAAGAAGCTTGGGCTGTTTAAAGGGAGGCGCTGAGAGAAGTGTGGTGTTTGGCATCTCCTGGAGCAAAGGCAGTGCAGCAGTGACAGGAAGAAGATAGTCAGCAGTGGAGACCCAGCCAGCCAAACCCTTGTGGGATGCCACAATCCAGTGACTACAAGCGAAAAAGTAACCTGGCATATCCAACAAGAAAAGTGATGCCAGATGGCAGGTAGTCTCACGAGCTGGAGGGCAGAGGACACACAGGGGGAGTTCCTCAGGAGATGGGCAGCCAAACCCATCTGAGAAGAGGGTGAGAACAGACCCACAGAGCTGGGGTTAGCATCAAGGGACACAGAGATAGTCCAGGCAAAGGAGGGATTTGTCTGGACTGGCTGAGTTAAGTATCCAGCAAGTTTGAACTAGCAGCAGGGAGCCTAGCTGGACATTTGAACCAGGGAGTGGAACCAGGGGGCCCAAAACTTGTCTTTATAGTATCTGAGAGCACATACCAAAGGCATGGAGTAGATGAGAGCCTGCTCTTTTTTTTTTTCTTTTCTCTTTTGATTCAGTACTCCTAAGCTGAGGGAGAGAGAGCTGGAGAAAGGAGGATCCCCTTTGCATTTTATTTGCAAGTAATTGGGGCCCTAATCCATACACCTGGACCCTATAAAGCCATTTAGCCTAAGAGTCCTGGAGCTAGGCAGGGAGCGATCCAGTCAGGCCAGATATAACCACTAAACATAGAGCCTCATGAAGGAGGAGCCAGAGGCAGCAATGAGGGGAATGTGAGAGAAGGAAGAAGTAAGGCAATCTGTAGGCGAGACCTGAACATCTAATCCTGAAGAAAGACTTATCTGGAGGAGATGGACACCAACGAGTTGTGGAGGAAGGAACCAAACCAAGTCAGGGAGGAATTGAGTTCCAGTGACTCCCACTCACTGTCTACAGTGAATAACAACTCATCACCTGAGAGGAAAGGGGTAGGATGTAGGGAAGGTGGAGCCCTGCAGAAGACCAGCTCCTGTCAGGTGGATAATCTCCCAAAGATTATCATAATGTCAAGACATGGCAGGAAAGAGGGAGGGAACATGAAGCAGAGACCAGTGATCATAACTTGACAAAGGGAGAAGAGGGAACACATATGCCCACAGTGACAAACCAAAACATGCCGGATGCTAAAGTAGTTTATCCCTAGATAAAAATGGTGGATCAGTCTCAAAGGAATCATTTGTTGAAACAGCAACAGTTTTGTGGTTTGAAAGTATCTAGTGATAATTTTAACATGTGACCAGTTGGCATATTGTATGTCATGCAATACTTGTATATAACATGCAACAAATGTACCATCTGGCAGAAATTTTACCGTAACTTTGAATAAACTATATTATAGTTTCTGGATGCTGGTTCTCTGATTTGTTGACTGAACTACTGAAGAACAGAGGGGACTCGATCTTTTTTTTTTTGTATTAGTTATGACACCGGTTATTTCAGAATCATGATGCAACTCGGCTAACTGCTGCACTAAGAATATGAGATCTTACACCCAGAAATCTTTCTGACACTCATGGGGAAGCGAGGACATGGAACTCAAGAATATTATCATAGGGCTAACCACATTACCAGCTGATAACTTGAGTTACAACCTAACCTTTGGTTATAACTCAAGTTGTTATAAACTGTATTATGTTTAATATATAGTATTAAGCTATCCCCAAAAAGATTTTAGTTTGCTATTTCCTTATTTAGATTTTAACTTCAGTTTTTAAAACAAGCCTGTTTTCTCATCTTTACTGATATTCTCAGTGAGCATTTTGTTTTTCAGGAGACATTGGTAGTCACTCTTACACTTCACTAATATAAACTATAGAAATGTGTCATAGTAGACTGCATTTTTTCTAAAGAACTGATCCTTGCAGAATTAGACAGAAAGAAAGAAAAAATATTAAAGAATAATGGTTAGAAAATGTTCACTAAAAATTGTTCAATTGGAATAAAGCAAGGTAAACATCTTAGTGTTGTTTTTTGATGAGCAGGGATCCTGGCTGTCTCTGATTAAAAAAAAATAAATTCCCAATTTTTGGGTCAAAGAAAGTAACCCCAAATCCACATTTTTCTGTGATCAATATGAAACACCATTATATATATATTTTTACTGGTGTTTCATTTTAATCAGAGAAAAATGTGGATTTAGGGTTGTTTTTTTTTAACTCAAAAATTGGGGATGTTTTTTCTGATCAGAGACATCCAGGATCCCTGCTGATGACAGGTGTGAAATTGTTAAGAGCACCATAAAACCCTAATGAGTTTCTTTATACCAAAGGAATGAAATGGTGTAGCAAATTGATATGGCACACCAGCAAAATAATATTCTACCTTATACAAATGTTCCTGGCTTTTACTTCATGATTCTGTTTGGCAGAGGCAAGGTACAGAGAGGGATGAGGAATGCAGTTGTTTCTGGGGAAAGAAAAGAATTGTGATAATTTACGTTCTCTTTCATGACACGCAAAACAGCTTAACAAGGTTAAAGTCATTCTTGTTCATCTCTTTCTCTGGGAAACTGGTTCTTTTAAAATGGAAGTAAACACCAAGTACTATTGAAAGTCAGTCTTAAAAGATACAAAACAAAATTATTTTATAAAGAGATAAGTGCCCCGGAGGGCAACACAAGGGACTAGAGCCCAGAAGTCAGGTCCAGTACAGTAGGCCTTGGCTAAGGGACCAGGTAGAGGAAAGGGGTGGGAGCCAGGAAGGCCAAAGCCCCAAAAAGGGAGTAAAGGCCTGAGGTGGCCTGATGGCTTTGTCCCACTCAAGTGTCCCACTTGATTGATGATGCAAAAAATCTGTGAGGCCTGGGCACTGCTGTAAAGGAGGTATGGAGGCCATGATTAGCCCATAAGGTGATGGGTGCCCTGGGGCACACATGGACCAGGAGGGCGCACTTAATGTGAGAGATTGGTGTGACCAGCAGAGTCAGAGAGAAGGTGGGGTCCAATGGGGAGAATTGACATGGGCTCACTCTAAGACGTGTGGGCAGCCTCCCTTTTTCAATCTGTTAATATGAACAAGGTGTGGCAGGAAAGAAATTAAAGGGATAGTATTTTAGAGATTGAGCTGGGCAGGAATCATACAGCCACCAGGGGACATCACAGCCACCCTGGGGCCTGGTCCTGTTACAGGAGGGTAGATTGGTTAGTAGGCCAGTAGGTAGGGTGTCTGGCCACAGAAGTGGTTATCTGAGATTTAACTCCCCCCTTGAAGAATATTTTGTTGTCTGCTCTAAGAATACATCTCTATATTGAAGAGAACCTTCCTGCAGAGTACCGTGGGGAGGGGTCCATAGCTGATAGGCTGGTGTTGGATTCAGAGAATGTTGAAAGTTCAGTTATTCATATATGAAGACTCCTTTAAGAACTAAAGCAATACCCTTTGTATGTAAGCTTCTTCAAATACCATTAGCCACTGTTGTATAAGAGTAATCAAGGAAGATTGGGAAATTACCAAGTAAATAACTTTTTGTTTGAATCTTCACAATAGAAGATGGTGAAATACCTACCCCAGTGTAAGGTAGTGAGAGCTGAGAAAACCTGCCCTATGCCAGAGATTTGAATTATCAACAGAAGAGATTAGGAACAACTAGTGAAATTAAATAGCAATAAATCACAAAGTGTAGATGGCAGGCATCCAAGCATTTTGAAAGAACCAAACAATGAAGCAGCTGAGTTCCTTAGAAAAGCCAGGAGCTTTCCAGTGTTCTACCTGTCTTTTAAAACTGTGTTAATGTTGATGGTGGGTATTATTATAATCTAATTAGATTTACTTTTGTACCAGAAATAGTACTTGAAAGAATCATTATCACTTTGCAATCCAGCCCAAGGAAAGGGCAACTCACAGCTGTGGTGCCTATGAGCCAAACAGAAACCAAACCGTTCTTCTGAGATACAGTTCAGTGCCTGTTTCTCCTTGACTTCCTGGGGAATGCATGCTGCCCCAGTCTTTTCCCAGGCATAGTTTACATGGTTTCTAAGGCATCAAGTCAGTTGCACTGTGCCGTCTCAGCCGTGAGGAAAGGGAAGTAGTAGCTCACTAGCAGCAGCTGTTTCCTATCCTACTTTATACAAGGTCTGGATGAAGAAGTAGGGAACTTAAAATGCCCTGTCCAAGATGCACAGAACGATGGAACCATAAACATATATTTAAGGAGCACCTTCACTGACAATAAAAAGTGTGGTTTCTGTAACTTCTCATCAGTGTCCTGTGTAATCTATTGTATCCTGAACCCAAATGCTGCAACAGTTCAGCTGCTACCGAACTCTGTGGCAACTTGACATGTCAAAAATAACATTGATTAAATATGAATGGGAATAGTGAGCTAGTTATAAATATTGAAAAATGTTATATTAATATTTTCCAAGGCATTTTAAGATGCTGTAGAATTCCCTCCTTATCCAGGAATTCTAATATTATAAAAGCCTTATTCTGTCTGTCTGTCTGTAATGCTTTATTCACACTCTGATTGGCTGACTGAAACAACCAGAGTGCTCCAAGGGCATTCAGACAGGAGATGGCATGATGGAGTACTGCCATGATGGGAAGGATGCAGGGGATGGAAGGGGGGGTGGGGAGCGGGCCTGTTCCCCCCCCTCCCCTGATTGGATGAGAAGTGGGGATTGGGCCGGACGCAGGGGGACGTGGACCTGCCAGACCCTAACAAAAGCAGGGAGGGAGGGAAGGTAGCATGGGGTGGGGGGTACGGTGACGGCATGCTGCCACCACTTCCTGACAACAGCCTCGAAGTGGGGGGGGGAAGAGGCCTGGACTTGGAGTGGGGGAATGGGCCCGGACTTGGGGTGGGAGTGGGGAGCAGGGCCAGACCCGAAGTGTTGGGGGAGGCGAACACGGGCCTCTGTCTGTACCCTGCCATGGGCAATTGACTAGTTTAACATATAAGAGGACTGCAGTGGGCCAGTCCCACAGCTACGAACCTCTACTTTGCCTTTCTTGGTTTCTGGAAGATAACAAAAATCTCCAGCTTCCTCCTATGTCCTTGTAAACTGTCTCTGCTCCCTTTATAATTATTCCTAGGGAAAAAAAATATGGATTCTTTCCTAATTCTTTCTTTCTTTCTTTGGACCTGGCACCCATTACCTATATCTAATTCATACTCACTCAGGCAGAGAACTAGTAATATTCAACTACTAAGGAGCAGGGAATTAGAAAATAATGAGTTAGGAATGTTTGCAGATGACAGAGTAGTATTTAGGGCAGTGAAATCTAGAAAAAGAAAATGAAAAATTCCAGAATTGGCAATAAAAGAAAATTCATCATTGAAAAATGTTGCATGGAGAGTTTGTATTATGTTGCTATTACAATGGTTTCTGGATTATTTGTGGCTTCTCAAGATAAAAGCTGAGCCATAGTGATATGCATGAAGATTTCTTTTATACTTCTGTGCAAATTAATATTTCTTATTCATTTGAGAGAACATATTTTTTATTTGTCTAAAGCCTCAGAGGAACAGATCTTTTAAGCGAATTTTTAACTGGATTTTTAAAGTTTTGGTTACTTTACTTGTTCTGCTTTTCTCTTTCTCGTCCTACTTCCCACTCTGGTTTTCTGTTAGTTTTAACCTGATCATTCTTCTGTAGTGCCATTTACAGGAATGGGGTTTCAAAGCAATTATCTCTTATAGCAGTTTCCTGCTAATGCTGGCCATTGATTTCAAGCAGTGTAAGCCATGTCAGCGAAGCAGGGAGTCATACGGTACTCTCTTCTATGTCTAGTTATTTAGTTTCATTCTTATTTTCTTTCTGGTTGAAGGGAAGTGTTCCACTGAGCATTATGGATTTTGAATAATTTGCGCTCTCTCAGGACTGTGCATATTCTTATATCAACTTGTACCCACTCCTAATGACAGAAGTTTTCATTAGAAATATGACAAACCGAAAAAAAAAATAAAAAAAAACCCCAGCTGATATGAGGCTTACCCAGAAAGAGTAGTTTCATTTGGGGAAAATTTAAGAAAGAATCAATCATTTCTATTTTAGTAGAATATATATATATGTTTTTATTATTGTGAAATATTTTTGATGAACACTGCTGAAACCTGAATTTCTGTTAATGCCAGTAAATACTCCAACATGCCTGCAGTACCCTTGCCAATGTATTTAGGCCAGCTCTGGAGGGAGGGATTCTTATGCAGCTCAGAGAACAGTATTCTTTCCATATAGTCCTTAGCATTGCTAAGGATGGCATGCTGTCATCCAGGCATTTCATTTATGGTGGTGCATTTGGTGATGGATGATATAAGTAATTTTAGAATCCAGATGAAGGGGAGCTAGGCTCCTAAATCCTTTAAACCCAGATCCACATAGTTATGGTGACACTGGGTGCATCTACACATGCAGTAAATGTGATGCAATAAACTCTGGAGCAGTTCGAGCCTGTGCTCCTGGTCACAACATCTACATGTGTGCCTGTGACAGCAGCAATTTGAACCAGGGCTTAGCAGGCACCCAGCTGGCTGGGCTGACAAGGTGCAATTTACATGGTTGAGCACAGTCTACATGTGCATTTCAGCACAGTAAATCACTCCACCATAATATAGTACTGTCCCTATAGTACTATCTCATGGTGGAGTTAATTAGTTTACTGTGCTCTAATATCAGCACACGTGTAGACAGTGATGCTTTACTGTGGAGCTGATTAGTCTACTTCACAGTAAACACATATATAGATCCACCCAGTGTTTCCATTCCTGTTTTTAGTTACTTAGCTCTCAAAGTAGAAATCATAAACCCAAGTTAGGAGCCTTTACCTGGGAGAGGCAACTCTTGGGTTCCCTCACCCTTTATGCATGACCTGTTTGTGCATTTTGCATTAAATATTATTGTTAATCCTGCTCAGAGGTGCCTAACTTTGTCCAATGATTGTATAGAAAAGTTAAGTGCTTAAATCAAGACTGTGGATTTTGGTAGGTGGCATCCTGGAACTTGGACTTGGAGAGCTCAAGTGTTTTCAGGTAAAAATGAAAGTATGCTTAGCTGACTTGGTGAAGTGAAAGCTGCAGCTTGTGTTGGCTTGGGAGGGATATTATTATTTCCACAGTCAAGCTGGTATATTCTTTTGTATTTGTTCCCCAGTAGAATAAAGACAGCAAAAGGGAAGAAGAGTTTCTGCCAGATGATGGTAACTTCAGAGAAATCTGCTTTCTTTGCCATCCAAGGATGTATGTTATGAATGTGATGTTTGCAATACTGTGTTGAATGGTCAAATGAGATTATACAAAAAAGATAATAGTCCCCAGTGAAAGAAGGGAAACATAATTCAGTGGCTAGGGCACTAACCTGAGGTTCAGGAAGGTGCTTCAGCTGGAACAACCTCTACAGCTGGTGCCTAACTTTGTACCTCTACAGGAACAACCTCTACAGTTTTCCTATGGTCCTCTGGGGATCCTGTTTTGTGCTTGGGTTCCATACCTCTAGAATGAGGATAACATTACCTCTCTTCCTCAGGAGTCTTGAGAGGATAAATATATTAAGATACTGTACTGGCAGCATCAAGACAGGACTAGCCTAGATATTCCTTTGTTACTGTCTTGGAAGAACTAAAAGTTCCCTTGGGTCAGACAAGGAGGGGGGAAGGTGACTGAAATTTTCATTTTCTATCCCACAAAGCTAGGTTGTGTATCTTCTAAATTGCAGAAATTAGGTTGGAATTTGCATATTGGTTCCACAACTGTCCTGTCTACTAGGATTTAATGAAGGGTATTTACACTGTAATGCTTGTCTACCTGTGTGTCAGGCTTATTTAGGAAGCCAGAACTAGGATATCTTTTTTTGCTTTTTCTTAATGCTGGTTGCAATGCTCTTTCCTTTGATGTATACTATTCGGTTGTAACATATTAAGGAAGAGGGAGAAAGAGTAGATAATCCTTTTAAACCAAGGTACATGAATGGTGAAAAGTACAATAGTGAAAACATGTATGTTTGTTTTCTCCCTGTCCTGTCTTATGATTCAGTTACATAAGAAACCTAGGACAAGTCTGGGAAAATGAGACCTCTTTTTGATTTTATATCTTCTACATGGAATTAAGATTGTATAAAAAGAACTTCCTACACTATTTAATGTATTATCTACAGTCTATTAACAAAGAGCCTAAAGCTTCTTTCCGTGATAGATTCTTGTTTCTAATATGACTATACTTGTGAATCTATTACTAATATTGGCAACCAAAGGGGAAAAAAAAATGAATGTATAAAGTATTAGCATTTTTTTTTCCTTGAATAGGAAGCACTTTTAGGTAATTTAAAGGAAAAACAGTTTTTGTACCTCTTGTCAATGTTAGATAGGGAACAGAAAGGTTTCATGTTCTGTATGTCCCTTCAGATATTCCTGCCTAGAGTTATGAAGTGTCTTACTCCTCTTAATCAGGTCTTTCCTTTAATTCAACATTCATAATAGTTTTTCATCTTTGATGTATTACAAAGTGAAGCTGCTGTCAACTTGTCTCTGTGCACTCAGAAAGTATAGAACTGAATATAAGTAGTGATGCAGAGCTGTATTACAAGAATAGTTGTATACAAATGAGGGTGCTTTTTACTGTGGCATTGAGAGGATAAATGAGTAGCATAATGATGGGTGAGCGAGCAAGGCGCAACCCCCAGGCACTGCCTAAATTGGGGATGGGGTACCAGAATGGAAGCAGGGGGGCACCTCAGCCTCCCATCTCCATATCTCCTCCCTCTACACCATCAGCATCTTTGCAGCTACTGTGGCTCTGGCTCCAACAGCAAGGAGCGTAGAGAAGGAGCAGTGGCCATTGGTTCGTTGCTGCTGGGGAGATGTCACATCTCCCCTAGTGATCACTGGTCACTGCTGCTGTGCCATCACCAGTGATCTGTCCTTCTCATTGCAGCAGGGAAGGAGCAGGGTATGGAGTGATACAGTACTGGTTGGGCACAGTACTGGCCAGTTATGCCTCTGGGATGAAGTTACGAAGTTTGGAAAATAGATAAATGTTCATGTTGTTTCCAGGCAGTGCAGTCATTAGAAAAGCTTTCTTCATATAATATAATGATTTTCTTATCTTAAAAATGAATGTCCTCTGGCAACTGTAGTTTATTTGTAAGAACCGTAAGCAGAATTGACTACAAGGCTACATATCAGGAGTGACTTTCTGTAATGCTTCACACTTTTTGTACTCCATTGGCATCTAAAGAGAATTGTCTGTACAGCACACTGTACAAGGTTTGTTTGGGGGACTCTGAATAAAAATATTCAAGGTTAACTCTCAAATATAAGCCACCTAGTGAAATCCACATTGGTGGTTCTTCTAAATGAGCAATGGTAATGTACATAGGAAAGTAATTTTATTTAAAGCAAATCAAAAGCACTAGATAACAATTTCATGGACTATATGCCTACAATAAGCCTTACTCGATTCACCTTTCAGTAAAGCCTTTCTCTCTCCATAGTCATTTCTAGGGCAAAAGAGGACTGTGCTAACAGTGGTTAGGTATACCTGTTCCAGGCTATTGCTGAGTAGTATGTGGGCACTGTAACATCACTTATTCCAGCACTGGATAATCCAAAAATCACATTGACCTTCTCTGGAGCTCCCGTCTTTCACCCCCCCCAACCTTTTTAAGAACGTCCTCTGCTCCTTGTCTGTCCAAAACTGAATACTTGTGACAAGTTTGAACTCTTCTGTTTGTATATGAAAAAAAATACAAGTAACCCTTTTCATTTATTAAGTTCTAATGCTCACTTTGGGAGAAAAGTGGGATGAGGGTGGAGACTTGCACAGGAAAATGAGGAAGATAGCTAAGCCTCAACTTTGTTAAATTGGCTTCAGTGAAGATTAGACACTTTGCTGGACTTGAGAAAATGGGGGTTTTGATTTGAGAAGTTCGTATATATTTACAAACTACATACTGTTCTTATAGAAGCAAAACATTTTGTAAGCATAGAATTCCTGAAGAGATCTAGTTTTCAAAGCGTGCACTTTTCATAACATGCTGTGAAGTTTTTATTTGTTGCCATCTAACTTAGACACCTTATTTCTTGTCTAGCTGTCATTTATGCATATATCTGTACACTTAAAAAGACGATCTTTAGATTTCTCATGCTTTGTAGCCCCAATGGACTGGGAATTAGGAACTCTAATGCTGCAAAAATTGAAAGAAATGATATGAGATGTGATTTTTCTATGTATAAAGGTGATGCATACCTGATGTGATTGAGTTTAGCTCCATTGATTCAATGGAACTACACCAATTTATTCCTGAGAAGGCATTAGCCCTGTGGCTGAATACTGCAGACTGTAGGATTCTAGTGGCTATGAAGTATATTTGTATTTTGATATTAATTTGCTTTGATGATTTTATCATCTTTAATGGTGTGTATTTTGGGCTGAATGCTGACTTCTTTTTCATATTCAACCGCTCAAAGGGTAAAGATAAGCTGTGGTTTTCCTATAGTTTTATAGAAGTGTTAGAACATTGGTGGACAAACCTGTTACCAATTTAGGTGTTTGATAGGAAGGAATACATTGGATATCTTAAATTTATAATACCTATTTCTGTTAAGTTGTGTAGTTTGTTGGACTGCCCGGTAGCCATGAGAACAAGCTCACAAGATTATTGGAAAAGTATGGTTGCTTTTATAGCAATTTTTCTGTGCATCAATTGCAAATAAATTCTGCCTTCAGGGTACACTCAATACTTTATGGAGAGGATTTATAGGAGGGAAATATAACACTTATGTCCCACATGAGCCCTATTTTGAGATCTTACATAAGATGGTAATGATGCATATAATAGCTCTTGTGCTGACCCTCTGCACAGTCATGAATTTCTCTCATGGCAGAATTGGGCAGGATGGATCTGCAGGTTGCTAACTTTTCTAACAAAAAGTCTCCACATTCAGTACTCAAAAATGCATTCACCAGTGATAAGTAGAACTATAAGAGGAAGGAAATGTGGACTAATCCCTTTCTCTCTCTTTGTTTGTTTGTTTGCTTGTTTTTTTCTTTTGCTACTTTTTATCTCTTCTTTTTATCCCTTCTCTGTTGGCATGAGATTCTCCTATGACAGAGTGCCCATCATGTCCAGCAACTGTACGTTTCCTTTATGCCACTCCAACGATGCCTATAGGGCTAAATCTAGGCTAGGGATCTGACTTGAAATTTCTGTTATGATTATGAAGGGAATGTTATAAATATGAATCATTAAGGTGCAGTCTTCTCAAGCCTTCAAAAAGATGGCTCAAATGCCTCTATTGCCATACATAAGTCACTGCTAATTTTCACTTTGCCCCTCTTCAGAATCCCGGACAGCTGTGAAACAGACAAAACCATATTTTCAGTCTAATGCAACAGCAAGGTCAAAAGCATATATCAAAGATAGGTGGGAGGTAGACTCAGAAGCAGGCTGGGAATGAGGTCAAAATATGGGAAAGGGGTGGGAATCCCCACAACTATGAGGCTGATAGTGTAACTTCCTCTATTTCTCACAGCAGAAAGGGATCTAAGTGGTAGACATAGTTGGCCACTAGCAGGCTTTTGGATCGGTTTGGAGGGAGGGAAATTGTGACTACTTTCTAGCAGCCAGAAGAATGAATTTCAAATGTATCATCTACCTGCTATCATTGGCTGTTATGATAAAGGCCCAAAGCAGGGACTTAAACATACCTTGTCTTTATTATAGGTAGCTGAAACTGCCCTTTCACCGTGGGATTACTCCTGAGGTTACTGGTATTACCCCTTCTTCTATTTGGTATATGATATCTGATATATATATTCAGATCATAGCCTCTTTTTCTTCAAATATCTATCGATCTATCGATCTATCTATATCTGATATCTGACATATATTTGAAGGAAAAGAGGCCATGATCTGAATATAGACATCAGATTTCATATATCAAAGCAGTATATGTACATGTTTGGTTAATTTATTAATAGCGTACCATCAATGTATAATTTGGATGAAGAAAAATTTGAAAATAAAACTTAATTTGTAATATAAATAGATCAAAGGTCAGTCATGCTCATGGTGTTCTTGACTTTTATATGAACCACTTTCTTTTGGCACCACTATTCTGTGTTGGATGCTTTGGAAAGGTCACAGATCTGGAGACTCTATTATAATGATGTACTATGTTGAGAATGAGTGGAGAGTTACTAGTGTTGAAAATAGCACTCATGTTCTGGAACTTTGCTTATTTTGCTAAGTAGAGAAGAAAGATGTAGTAGGACTGATTTATTTGACAGCCACGAAGCTCAATGGATTATGCAATTCCGTTCTCCTGTGGTCTATTTTTTTTAAACATTATTTAAAAAGAAGAAACTGGGGGTTTACCCCCAAACTGCTGAACATCATTCACTCAAGGTATGAAGGTAGCTGTGGTGTATGAAAACAAAGACTCAAACGCCTTTGCCAGCAGCAACGGTGTGAAACAGAGGTGTGTCTTAGCCCCTGTGCTTTTTGTCTTTTACTTTTTATTCCTGCATCTTTAGCATTCAAGAACAGCAATGATGACATTTATCTTCAAACCAGATTATGCATAGATTCATAGATGTTAGGGTTGGAAGGGACCTCAATAGATCATTGAGTCCGACCCCCTGCATAGGCAGGAAAGAGGGCTGGGTTTAGATGACCCCCAGCTAGATGCCTATCTAACCTCCTCTTGAAGACCCCCAGGGTAGGGGAGAGCACCACCTCCCTTGGGAGCCCATTCCAGACTTTGGCCACTCTAACTGTGAAGAAGTTCTAGTCTAAATCTGCTCTCTGCTAGCTTATGGCCATTATTTCTTGTAACCCCCAGGGGCGCCTTGGTGAGTAAAACCTCACCAATTCCCTTCTGTGCCCCCGTGATGAACTTATAGGCAGCCACAATGTCACCTCTCAACCTTCTCTTGCGGAGGCTGGAGAGGTCCAGGTGCCCTATTCTCTCCTTATAGGGCTTG
>NW_005842232.1:895404-903533 GCF_000455745.1 Alligator sinensis | reverse complement strand
ACCAAGCAGGTCATTTCCTAGGCAGTAGGTATGCTGGACATTTTTCCTCCCTAGGTGCAGCACTTTGCATTTCTCCTTGTTGAATTGCATTCTGTTGTTTTCTGCCCATATGTCCAACCTGTCCAGGTCTGCTTATAGTTGTTCCCTGCCCTCCGGTGTGTCCACTTCTCCCCACAGTTTTGTGTCATCCGCAAACTTGGACAGAGTACACTTCACTCCCTCGTCCAAGTCGCTGATGAAGACATTGAAGAATATCAGTCCAAGGACCGAGCCCTGCGGGACCCCACTGCCCACAACCTTCCAGGTCGATACCAACCCATCCACTACGACTCTCTGGGTACGACCCTCTAGCTAATTTGCCACCCACTGGACTGTGTAGTCATCCAAGTCACAGCCTCTTAACTGTGGAGGCTTGTTCAGCATTGCATGGTTAAGAGCAAAAACCAAAGGGAAAGAACTGGTTTTGAGAGATTTCCTGTTGGTTGATGGTGTGGCCTTGGTTGCCCACAGTGAATCTTCCCTGTAGAATCTCCTGGGCAGGTTTTCTGAGTAATGCAAGAGCTTCAGGATGGCAAGTAGTCTCAAGAAGACTGATTATGTACTAAGGGGTGGAAGAACCAATACCTGACATCATTCTGGAGGATAAATCTCTTGGCATTGTTCACAGCTTTTGCTTCTTGGGTTCTACAATCAGCATGAACCTTGACCTTCAGACTAAACTGACTAACAGAATCAGAAAAGCAGCTAAGAATTTTGGTCTATTATAGAAATATTCATAGAATAATAGCAAACTATCAGCTAAGGTGATGATGTGAATCTGAGACTTGTGTGCTGCCATCCCTGCTTTCAGAAACATGGACTACATGGGCTAGGAACATTAGGAGACTGAAAACAGCTTCCACATGAGATGCCTGCATGAGATCCTGAAAATAAAGTGGGAAGACAGAATACCAAACACAGAGGTATTAGGGTGTGCAGGACTGACACACTTAGAAACCGCTATCAAGAAGAGGTTGCAGTGAATCAGCTATATCAGGAGAATGGGAGAAGACCATATCCCTAAGAGTATTTTGTATAGCAAGATTCAAGACTGCTCTAGAATGTGGGGTCACTCTCTATGCCACTACCACAACTTGTGCAAAAATTATATAAAGTCATCCAAGCACACAATCCTGTACGATCTGGAGGGAACATCTGGCACTGGGTGCAGCTCATCATGAAGAGGCATTGGTCCAGAGCATGGAAGCAAAGCGAGAGAGAAGAATGTAGCATGCTGTAAATTTGGACTCCAACTCAGACAACATATGGATCTGTGAAACTTGTAACAAGCTCTGTCACTTTTGAATTGGGCTTGTCAGTCACAAATGGATTCAGCAGGCTAGACTAGACCTCTTACCTGTACAGTAGGGCTGTGCAAAGCTTCGGTCCCTGATTAATTTCAGCGGAGATTCAGCCTGATTCAGTGGCCGAATCTCAGAATCTGAATTGAATCAAGAGACCCTTTAATCTCTCCAAAGTACCAGGTGGCTCATCAACACTGCAATGGTGGGGCAGATGGAGCATCCCACAGGAGCATGGGGGGCTCTCCAATGTACTTGGCAGCAGACCCAGAAGTGGACCAGAAGCACTTCCGGTCCACTTCCAGGTCTGCCAGGGAGCACACGGGTGTCCCCCCCCCACGTCCCCCCGACTCGGCACCTGGTGCCTCCTGGGTCTGGGGGTGCACCCGGGGTCCCCCTGCAGCCAGTCACCAAGCCAGGGTTCCAGGTTCACAGCCGAGCATGTGGGGGGGGGGGTCCCCCCTGCACTGTGGGATGCTCCATCCACCTAAGTATCGCAGCATTCACGAGCCATGCCTGGTACCTTGAGGTATGTAGAAAAAACATTTAAAGCTGTGTCTATGGCTAAATCACTGATTCTCTGAATCAGCATTGAATCTTCAGATTTGGATTTGGCTGAATCAAATTGGGGACAGTGATCCAAATCAACGAATCAAATCACTGTCCCCGATTTGGGCCAGATCTGAATTGAATACGGCCCGTTTTGCACTCCTCTACTGTACATCATGATCCAGAGGATTAATGGTTACCTACTACACATCACAGCAAGTTAAGTTTGGGGAGGTAAAACCTGGTAAGTCAAATGTCACCTTTTAAAGACAATTTCCTGCCCATTGCTGGTTACTGAAAGTGATTCCCACAAATTTAAATCCAGAAAAGTGTTCCCTCCCGCCTTCCTTTTAATACAATAGATCAAGGATGTATGTAGAAGAATTGGTAGTTTGACTTATTTTTTTAATTGCTCTTTTTAACAGACAACTATCGGTTCTTAAACAAGGTTAAGTATGAACATCTACTATTTGTTTATTTGTATATTAAACAACCAACACAAAACTTTGATTTGCTTGTACCTTAAAACATGAGAACAAACCTTTATCCTAAAGTCTACCTGGCTACTCACAACAGCACAACACAGATTCTCACCTATCCTGGTTGGGGAGGTTTGAGAAGTGGGAGGAGGGTGGCACACACATTGGCAGCAGGTCTTCTTGCAGAGTTCTCCAAATTTCCCTTCAGTCTATGCTCAGTATTTATAGATGGCTGGCTTTAATGTTCTAATAAATGACCTCTAGTTGGTTCTATTTAAATGTCTTTGTTTCACTGAAACTTTTGGAGCTGGACTGAAACCAGATCTTTTGTGGACTTGGAAGGTGTCAATTATTTGGGATTTATACCCTTGGGAAAGAGGGAGAGTTTAGAATAGAATAGAATAAATATTGTCATGTCGGTCATACATAGTCACTGTCAAACAATTTTTATGTCAGACAAAGCATCAACAGTGATAACAATATCAAATACACAATTTTGTATGTGAATAAGCATATAATTAAAACTAACTACCTTTTTATGAATAATACACAATTTATAGATAATTATTAATTTTCTGAGAATTGAGTTAAGAGTTCTCAAATTACAGCAAAATAATAGTAGAATCTTTGTTTCATGCTGTGTGAATATTTTAGCTAGGACTTGACAAAGGAATAATTGCTTTACTTTGATTGAAAATATTATTTTGATAAGAATGACAGACATACCCACACAGTGGAAAGAAATACAGGCACATCTGTCATTGTAGATGCAAATATTTTTGAGGGAAAGATTAGTAGAAGGAACCAGTGAATAGATCATGGTTAGAAACAATGATGTTTCAGTAATATTGGCTTCAGGGGTTTGGATTTTTAGATTCCACTTTCCATGTTTTTGTTCTCTTATTTTCTTTTAAAATTTTAAAGAAACACAGCAGAGCAAACGCCCGAGTGGTTTTAAAGACCTATTGTGCTAGTGAAACCCAAAGGAAAATTACTGTTATTCACAATAAATAAGGACAAGAATGATCTGAGGTCTAACAGATGAATTAACCAGAAAGGTTAGAAATAATTTTTGACTAAATATAAATATGGGTATAAGCTGTAATTTGGGAAGGTACTGACTTTGTTTGCATTCCTTTATTACTAATATTTGCTTTATTTCCCTAGAACTACTATATATAGAAAACTTTGCTCACTGTGGTTTCTGTTTATTCAGTCATGTAGCAAGGCTCCATTTCTGCTTAATCTTCAGTCCTTTGCTTTGTCTTTCCTGCTAAATTTTGGGTTTGATTAAAGAGTATTAAAAATCTGTTGATAAATTTGTACGTGCTTTAAATAAACTGGTGATATTCTTTAGTTTCTAAATATGTAATTCTTAATCCACTATTCAGACTAAAAACACAAAACGGAGAAGAAAAGAGCTGGTTTCTATTTTCAGCTCTCCCAACTGATCCAGCGCATGAGCTTGGGGAAGTCGCACAGGACTGTTTTCTGACATACTTGTTCATCTGAAATAGCCCCTTATTCTGCCAGTAGTTCCATTCCCATGATGAAGTGTGTTGGATTATGGCCTCTAATCTGTCTGCCATATATGGAAAATTAAAAATAAGATTCCTCTACCTTGCCCAAAGTCTTGTGAGGATTAGTTCATTATTTTTTCTGAAGTATGTAAATTTTTTCAGATAGTAATGACTTTAAAATGGGGAGGAAAAAAATCACTATATTCCAAATTCCAGTATTCTATTTTTTCCCAAAAATGATCTTCAAGAAAATAAAAACAATTGTAATAGTAGTTGTTTTTGTTTTTGTTAATATCCAATAGCAACAGTATTGTGGTAATATCCCACGGCGCTAGACACAAACTTTTCTCTGAAGACTTTACAATCTGAGTGTAAGAGAAGAGAGAACAGGTGGATTCAACAAACTGTTGTGGATCTAAGGAAAGACTGAAACTATACTGATTGTCAGGAAGAGCACTGTTTTTGGCACATTAACTGTATAAGCCACTTGTCTAATTGGTTTTGAGACAGGCAGCTTGCTATGTTAGTCTGAACTTCGTCAGATGGCAAGGTATATATGCACCTTTATAGTTAGTTTTTGACATCATAGCATGTTAGTGTCTGCATCCTGCACAGTGGCACAAAACAGTAATAATGGTGATAAAAATCATCATTGTGATGGGCAAGGGTGATGGTGATGGACACATGAGCACATGGACATGTGGGAGAACAGTGTAGATAGTGTGACAGGAATGTGTACAGTGAAATTGCAATGAACTGTTTTGGTCTGTCAAGTGACCCATAGCAGCCATTGGACAGGTTGGTAGCAGTATTGTGGTATATATTTTGGAAAAAAAAAAAAAAAAGTTTACTCCACCTTCTGCATCCCAAATCCCTTGTGCTTATTATTATGGTGTATCAAAAGGGGGTTACTCATCTGTTCATGTCTCCCATTTTGAAGACAACTATCCTTTTCCTAATTCTGTTCTGTTGCAGGAAATGAGCTGATTGAATCTGTTGTAGTGTTATTGCTCTGAAATTATATGTTGATGTTTTTATTTGCTCACATAAAGCAAAGATCTTGCTGGTAGTCAACACTTGTCAGAATTATGACGTGCATTAGTTACTAAGCACTAAGATCTGAGAGATTACAGCATTGCTTATGCGGCTTTCTACAGCAGGAAGGCCAAAGAAGGAATTACATTATCCATCTGCAATGTGCAATAATAATCCCCTAGATATGTACTGCCTGTTGTGTCTCACTACTAGTTCCAGATACAGTATATTGGTAAAATTAAAGGAGACAGCTAGACCTGAATGTATATAGACATTATTGACATCAGTACTGACCTCAATGACAGCTTTTGTTCATGTTGCAGGGTTTTTCAAATTAGAATATATCTGACACACATTTTTTAACAGCAAGCAAATTACTCGTTCTAAAGGTCACTGATAACTTGCATAAATTCACCAAGACAACTTCAGTGCATTAATGTTTTCTATGGCCAAAATAAACAAAGGTTATTACAAGGATGTACTTTTATTGTGTACAACTAGAGGAAATATTCTCCTTGAGATTTGAATATGTACAGTATTAACATTTATTATTTAAACTTCCATACTTCCAATGAGCTTCCAGTCAGGACTCATGGCTCAACCACTATGCACTCAGTGCAGACAGCCAGCAGAGACGTCAGAACCTATGTTATGGTATCATAAAACCTTTGGCTGAAATGAGCAACTTGTGGGTGGAGAGGGGAGAAAGGGGCAGGCCAAGATGAGGGAAAGGTGTGTTTGTTAGTCATTTCTAATAGCATTGGTAAGGATTGTTTTGTCTTTTACAAACTAGATGAGAGAAGAAAGACAACATACTTTACAGAGAATCATTTAAGTCCTGTTTCTTTGTTTTAATTAAAGCTTATAAAAAGCATATACAAAAGCTCTATGGCTCTTTAAAAGCTGCCTGTTAGGAAGGAAGGAACATGAGCCTGTTGCATATGGGGTAACAGAAAAGGCAATGTACATGTGTTCAGTGGTGCAGTATGAAGTGGAAGGTAGGCCTATTGAAAGTCTCTAGGTAAAGGCCAGAGGGAAGAGAAGCAGGGAGGATGTCATAGTGAGCATCTGCTACAGGACTCCAAACCATGAGGAAGAGGTGGATGAGGCCTTCCTTAAACAGTTGATGGACATTTCCAGATCTCAGGGCTTAGTTCTCATGGGGGGGGGCTTCAATTATCAGGATATCTGCTGGGAGGAAAACACAGAAGTGCACAAGCAGCTCAGCAAATTCTTGAAGTGTGTTGGGAAAAACTTTTTTTGATACAGATGGTAGAGGGGCCAACTAGGGGGGAAAGCTCTTCACATCTTAACAATCACAAGGAAGAAGGAATTGATTAAGAATGTGAAGATAGAAGGTAACTTGGGTGACAGTGATCACAAAATGGTAGAGTTCAAGATCCTAAGCAGAAGAAGGAAGGAGAGTAGCAGGATAAGGATGCTGGACATTAGGAAAGCATAATTTAACAAATATAAGGAACTGGTAGGTAGGATCCCCTGATAGGCAAGTCCTGAGAGGAAAAGGAGTCCAGGAGCGTGTCTACATGAGACATTTACTGCAGAGCTGCCTAATTTAGTTCCGCAGTAAACACCTTGGCCTCTATATGTGCAGCCCTATTAGCCCGCAGGAAACTAATAAACTCTACTGCAGGTTAGTACTTGTAAATACAAGTACAATCTGACTACAGAGATTTTGCATGCACAGCAACGCACGTGCAGATGCACATGTAGATGCTGCCCGCTGGCTAGCCCCATACTGAAGCATTCTCATGCCCAGCACATCATGTTGAGCCAGGCAGGAGCAGCCCCGGGGTGGCAGGCTGAGCCCCGGGATCCCCTGCCAGCCAGAGCTGTTCTGACCCAGTTCAACTTGCTGCAGTCCTGGATGGATCTTCAAACAGTGCACCTGCGAGCAATAAACTCGAGTGTGATATGTATCAGAGTTTATTGCTGTGCATTAATAGCATGTGTAGACATGCTTTAGAAAAGCTAGCTGTACTTTAAGAGGATCATCTTAGGGTGCAGGAGCAAATTATCCCAATACAATGGAAGGATGAGGAGTGTAATGGGAAACTAGCTTTGCTAGACTGGAGACCAGCCTGGTTTCAGCTGGTCATAGTTCTAGGGAAGAGTATACAAATATAGCACATGCATGCAAGAAGAAAATTAGGAAGGCCAAGGCATGATTTGAGATGCAGCTGACAAGGGACAAAAAAGGCAGTAAAAAGAGAGTCTACAAATGTGTCAAAATTAAGAGGAAGACCAAAGAAACTATAGGTTCCTTGAGAATTGAGAATGCGTCTAGTTATAGATGATTCAGAGAAGAGTACATGCCTGTTTTACTTTCATTTTCACAAATAAGAGCAGCTACCAGATGATGAATGGAATTGGCAGCAAAGATAGGGAAGGGAGATACAAACATCCTAGAACAGGGGTGTCAAAATTATCTGGCCTCATGGGCCATATGAATAGCATGGGTCCAGTCTGCGGACTGGATTGAACCCACCGACCAGCCTTGCGTGCTAAATTCAGCACATATTCTGGAGTGGATGCCATGTGCAGCCCAGTCCTGCTCTGGCCACTCTGGGGCTGCAGGGCCATAGATTCATAGATTGTAGAGTCTGAAGGGACCACAATGGATCATCGTGTCCAACCCCCTGCCCCTAGCAGGAAAGAGGACTGAGGTCAGATGACCCCAGCCAGGTTTCTATCTAGCTTCTTCTTGAAGACCTGCAAGCTAGGCGACAGCACCACCTCTCTTGGAAGCCCATTCCAGATCCTGGCCACCCTTACTGTGAAAAATTTCTTCCTAATATCTAACCTAAATCCACTCTCAACTAGTCTACACCCATTATTCTTAGTGACTCCCTGGGGCACCCTAGTAAACATAGTATCATAGGGAATAGTAAACAGCACATCCCCTATTCCGTTGACCTCCCCTAATAAATTTATAGGCGGCCACAAGATCTCCCCTCAGCCATCTCTTGTGAAGGCTGAAGAGATTCAGCTCTCTCAACCTCCCCCCGTAGGGTCTATCATGAAGGCCACTAATCATGCAAGTGGCCCTTTTCTGGACCCTCTCAAGATTCCCCACGTCCCTCTTGAAGTGTGGCGCCCAAAACTGGACACAGTACTCCAACTGCAGCCTGACCAGTGCCGCATAGAGGGGGAGCATCACCTCCTTTGTTCTATTAGTCATGCACCTG
>NW_005842232.1:847132-894781 GCF_000455745.1 Alligator sinensis | reverse complement strand
GCTGGTTTCCCCTCAGCATCGTTTCCCCTGCTGGGCCTGCACAAATGTGTTATTTGATTATTTTCTCTAGTATTTTCCCAGGAGTAGAGGTAAGACTGACTGGCCTAAAGTTACCCGGCTCATCCCTTCTCCCTTTCTTGAAAATGGGCACCACATTGGCCCTTCTCCAGTCCTCAGGGACCCAGCTAGAGCACCACGAGTGCTCGAACAGCTGTGCCAGTGGCTCAGCTATGACACTGGCCAATTCCTTCAGCACCCGTGGATGGAGGTCATCCGGGCCTGCTGACTTGTACCCATCCAGCTCCTCCAGGAGCTCCTTAACTATTTCAGAACTAACCGTAGGCGAACTGGGGCCATGTGGACATCCGTCAATGATTGAGGTGGGGGAAAATGGCTGAGTGTAACCTAGAGTAATTTCAGAGCCATTGGCTATGCTCTTGGGAAACTCATAGAAGGTGGGCAAGGTCCCAAATGACTGGAAAGGGGCAAATATAGTGCCTACCTTTAAGCAAGAAAAGAAATAGGATTTGGGGATCTACAAGCCAGTCAGCCTGACCTTGATTCCTGGAAACATCATGGAGAACAGGTCCTCAAGGAATCCATTGTGAATGAGGAACAAACAGCATGGATTCACCAAGAGCAAATCATTCCTGAACAACCTGATTTCCTTCTGTGATAAGGTGATGGGCTCTGTGGATGAGGGGAGAGCAGTGAGTTTTAGCAAGACACTGTTTCTCACCAAATTCTCATTAAAAAGCTCAGGAAATAGAGACTATATGAAAATACTGCAAGGTGGATATGTAACTGTTTGGATCATTGTGCTCAACAGGTACTCATAAATGACTCGATATTTAGTTGGGAGGAGGTATCAGGTGGGATTCTCCTGGGGTCTGTCCTGGTTCCAGCATTGTTCAATATCTTCGTTAATGGTTTGGATAATGGGGTTGAGTGTACCCTTAGCAAATTTGTAGATGACACCAGGTTAGGTGAAATTATAGGTACTCTAGAGAGTGGGGCTAGGATCCAGAATCACCTGAGTAGACTGAAGAAATTTTATGCAATCAATCAGATGAGATTCAGCAAGGACAAGTTCAAAGTCCTGCATTTGGGATGGAATAATTGCATGCACAAATCCAAACTGGAGAATGATTGGTTAGGCTGCGCTACTGCAGAGAAGACTTGAGGGTTCCAGTAGACCATAAGCTGATTATGAGTCAACCGTGTATTCTTGTTCAAAAGTAAGCCAGCAGCATCCTGGGTTATATTACCGGGAGTGCCAGTTGCTAATCAAGGGAATTGATTCTTTCATTCTATTCAGCACTGGTGAGGCATTACTTGCAGTTCTGTGTCCTGTTTTGGGCCCCACACTTCAAGAAGGATGTCGACAAATTGGAAGAGTCCAGCACAGAGTGACAAAAACGATCAGGGCCTGGAAAACAAAATTATGAGGAAAGGCTGAACTAGGGTTATTTAGCCTGCAAAAGAAGACTGGGGGGAGATTTGATAAGTCTTCAAAAGCTGAAGGGCAGTTACTGAGAGGATGGACATGGGCTTTTTTCTGTGGTCATAAGGGACAGGATTAGGAGCAATTGGAAATTTAATTTGGAGATTAGGAGGAACTTTCTGACTATGAGGGTGGTCAAGCATTGGAACAGGCTACTAGAGAAGTTGTGGAATCTCCACCCCTGGAAACTTTGAAGAGCAAGTTAGACACTTAGCTGGGATGGTTTAGTTGGGGATGATCCTGCCTCGAACAGGTGGATTTGACTAGATGACCTCATGAGGTCCCTTTTAACTCTACTTTTCTATGATTCTATACCTCATTGTATATCTGAAATGTTCATGTTTTAGCAACTGATTATATAAATGTTGGTGTAGAGGGTTATGAGTGTGTGTTTTTCACAATGCAAACCCTTACCTTGTTTTCCATACAACGTTCAAGAGAATTCAACCTGGAATTTGAATAGTTGGAGGTGGAGTTTGTTTTAATTAAACCATTTTAAGACTCTTGGGGGGGTGTTATTGAGGTTTTCATTGTTTGTTAATTTTGTAAGAGTTAGCTTCTATGTCTGACTAATATGTTGGATAGCAGATGGTTTTGCTGAAGATTCAACAGTTGTTCAATTCATATTTTCTATGAGATCTCAAACCTGATCTAAGACCTTCAACAGATAAATTAGCAAGTCCATGAAAGACTATACTTGTCATTCCTATTATTTATGAAGAGAGATAGCAACAACAGCAATGAAAAGTTAGAGGAGGAAGAAGAGAAAAGAAAAAAAAAACCCTTCCAGATTGAAGAATCTTTACAGGTTTCTCTCACTTTATGTGGGTTCTGTATGAGTGAATTCGCTGTTATGTGATGACCCTTTTTATACCAAAAATTAATTATATCAGAGGTAAATTCACTCTTATGCAATCAGTGTGATAGAAGCCCGCAGTCAGCTGCTTTGTGTGGTGCACTGTGGGAGTGACGCACACCAAAACATGGTCTCCTGTGTGGATCTGTGCTTCTCGCTCTGTCTGTGACGTATTTCTGTAGTTGCCAGCCCCATTATGCCCTGTGCTTGCGTGTACTGTCTGTTGTTGGTAAGTACCAAAATTGTCTTGTAAAAGTGTTAGAAATGGGTCTGGGGATCAGTACAGTTGAGGTCTTGGAACATATCCTTATTTGTTACATTGTAAAGTGGGTTCCTTTTATGCAAATTTGAGTTATGTGCCGTTTTCCAGGAGTGCATGTACAGCATAAAGCAAGGGAAACCTGTATATATCAAAGTGAACTTAAAAAGGATGGTCCAACTTGTTAACAATCCTTTTGTCAGTAAAAGATAATTGAAGATTTTGGGTCATACTGGGTAAATTATTTTAATGTAACTGACTTCACTAGATTTTTTTTTCTCCTGTTTTTTTTCAGTGGAGTTTATACACTGTGATTTGGCTTCTATGAAGTCCATACAGCAATTTGTACAACAGTTTGGAGTAAAGAATTGTCCACTCCATGTCCTGGTGAATAATGGTGAGTTCATTTTCTTCTGCCCTTATAAAGTTTAGAAGCTTTTAACTTTAACATGTGGGGTTTTTTTCCTAATGCTTCACATTTTAGATGAATCATTTATAACTGTTGACAGCAGGTGATTGTTAACAGCTACAGTACAGTCTAAGAGACATGGTTACTTACTGTCTCAGTGTGAATATCTCAGTATTGCCAATTCTTGTGATATTTTCCTATTTTCCTTTCAACCCAAACTCCTGGAGTCATACCGTTTAGCAGAATTTAGCATTCCTTTAAATATATTTATAGATCTTGTGGTCGTGGAGAAACCTAAAGGTTAAAAAAGAAAAATCAGAAAGCAAATAAAAAAACATATTTGCTAGCTCTCAAAAAAGTTCTCAAGATTATTGGAGACAAGATTTTGAATCTTTAGGATTGGGATACTTTTAATCTTTTTCCAATAAAATAACTTTTTCATACATATTTAACCAGGGTGGGGGGTGGAAACAATGTAAATCTGTTTTGGAGCCAACCCTTTCACACACACTATGCTTCTTTCCTCTCAACTCTTTGTATAGATCTTTCCTCAATAAAAAAACAAGGGAGAATAGAAGAAATGGAAAAGGGCCCTTTTCCTCCACTTTAAACATCTGTCCTGTACCGATGATGAACAAATAATTTCACCTGCTTCAATTAAAAGATTTGCTATATACATGTATAAATGTATTACTTGAGCTGTTGATAATAAAAACAAATTATCACTTACTCAGTATTAAATTATTACTAAATTATCACTCAGTCTTAGTGAAACCTCAAGTATTTAGGCCAAAAGGTATATAATTACACAATTGAGCAGGAACATATGAAATAATAAGAAACACTTCATGAAGATTTTCGACCTTATTATCGTCATTTTGTAGAAGTGTAAACTGATTCATGTAGAGGCAAAATAACTTAGGCTTACTCAGCAGGCTACTGGCTTTGTTGAGAATAGTACTCAGGTTGCTTGAGAATCACTCCAAGGCTCTGTGTGCTAGGCCAAACTCATATATGAAATGGATTATAAAGCAACAGTGAAGGCAGAGAGAGGAAGGAAACATAATCTTGCAAACACACTGCTGACTAGCATTTAAAATCATGAGCACTTTTATTACTATTTTACTTTATTTCCACTGAGTTTATTCAGCCAGAAGCACTGTACTTGGTAATATGTTCACAGGATCAAGGTCCAAATATGGCTTTTGAGAAGACGATAGTGAGCATCTCATTTTTGAACTGGTGACATTTATGCTGGTTAACCCTGTGGGAAACAAATATTTCTTTTTTATTATAGGAATGCCAAATTTCTTAAAATATATATTATAATAGACTTAAGTGGTTTTGGTATCTTACTTTATATTAATATAAAGACACTTGAAATTTCAAACTACTTCCAAATTATTCAGCCATCCACTTGTAAAGCATTAATAGCATAGGCATTAAATCACTGGTGTGCCAGCACTGGCAGTCATGTCTGTAAATGTTAAAGGCTTACAGTAGCAAAGTGTGACTTAATCACAACCTGCTCACTGAATCTGACTGTTATATTGTATGCCTGTAAGATGTACATTGGGGAGCTAGCAGGCACCAACCCCGCATGCCAGAAATAGAGCTAACCATTGAAAGACCATACAAATAATAAAGAAGCACCATACTTATCAAGTCTGGTATCATCATTGACAATGACATCATTGAGATCCTGTCAACTTATTTAGCCAGAAGCACAATCATGTTTAACCAGCAGGCAAAAATTTTGCTCTTGTTGATCCGCTAACATTAGCTCTGACAAGTACTGGGCAGTCACTGGCAACTTCAATTGCCACAATGTTCTTTGAGATCATGGATAGCAACCAAAATGAATGGCAAAAATCAACACCTCAGCCTAATACAAAGCAACCGAATTCCTTCAACAGGGATGAAGATACAACCCAGACCTCATGATATTTAGCACTAAATTAGTGCTGTCATGTAGAAAAATTCCCACACTTTCAACATTGTTCCTTTTGCATGCAGATAAATGCAGTTGTAGCCCTGACAATGATGCCATTTTATCACCATTTCAGCTTCAAAAAGGAGGACTGGCAGGGCTTTGCAGAAGATTATGATGCAGTAATTGAGCAGATGGAACCTCTGACTAAATATGCCTGGTTCACAAATGCTGTATGAATATTCCTCAAGGCTGTAGAATTAAATATATACTCAGCCTGACTCCAAAAATTGTGGACCTGCATGAACAACACAATCAGGAATTTGAGTTTATATCTTTTTTGTGGAGGATACCACTGCTCTAGGAGAAGAACTGATGTCCTCCCTGATGGTGGAATGCCAAAAACCTTGACAGATGCTGTCTGAAAACATTTATGACATTTAATAGCAGGAAGACATGGGCTGCAATATGCACATTTGCAGTGATTCAAGAAAGCAAGGAATATTACAACACTGCA
Organism: Alligator sinensis; assembly: GCF_000455745.1. Lineage (NCBI taxonomy): Eukaryota > Metazoa > Chordata > Crocodylia > Alligatoridae > Alligator > Alligator sinensis. The sequence continues at coordinate 889,306 of NW_005842232.1, read as the reverse complement.
ACAAACCAAGAGCTTCACTATCTTATCTTGAAAAGAATAGACAACCAACATGTCTTTTACCATTACCGGTAATGTCATCCTAATCCCAGGTCCACCAAACCATTCATAATGGCACATCTTAAGATAGGTATCAATTAACTGAAATAAAACAGCAAGTATTGATGTCATTCAGAAGAAACAATTCAAATATTTTGGACTGAAAATTGGAACTAGTTAATCATACAGATATTATATCAACTAATATTCACAAGATTAAAAAATGCTGGTGGTAAGTATGCTTCAATAATGTCAGACCGAACTGGAGAACAAGAATTTTTTGACTCGTCTCACTTTTCTGCTATACACATAAGCTCTTTGAAAGCTTCATAGTGTACCATATTGCAATAACATGTGATGAGATTCTAATTGAAGAGCAGGCAAGATTTCATACAGAGAAAGCATGCATAAGCCAGCTGCTCAATTTTATACAACATATTGAAGATGGTTTCAAAAAAGATTTGATCATAGGAGCTGTATTTTGTAGACCTCTCGGCAGCATACTACACTATCAGTCAACTGTTCCTCACCAAATTATTGCAGATGAATAAAGATATGCATCTCAGTTAACTCATTTGAACTTCACTTGACAACAAATGGTTCTTTTTAGAATCAGATAAAAAACAAAGTTGCTGGCATCAACAGCGTAATGATCTCCCACAAAGCTGTTTAATACCTATATGCTAACAATCGGCCAATTCACCAAAGTACCAAAAATGTCATATACTTAGACAACTTCTGTGTGACAGCTCAAGGCAAGTGTTTAACCTGATAACAAACTTAGCAAGTTAATTAATATGCTACAAGGAAAACCAACTGTAAACTGATCCCAACTAAGACTATGCCTTCCCCCTGAGGAATGTAAGTGAGAACATTGAGTATGAAATAACTGAAGAGTGGCCCACTTCTCATACCTAGTTCACCTTGATATGATTTTTGCCATACATGGTACATTTCAAGAAGTTCAAGGCAAAAGTGAACTTACAATGTAATATCATCTGGAAGTTAGCTAACTCTCTGTGGGGAGTCAGTACATTAACACTCAGGTTAGCTATACTGGCCTTTTGCTGTTTGTCAGTGAACAATGTGTGTCCAGCATTGGAGAAGTTTGCATGTGCAAAAAAGTTCAACATAGTGCTGAATGAATGTTGTCAAAGCATCGCCAACTACTTCAAACTAACCAATGTAAAGAATCTTTACCTACTGATTGGCATTGCATCCTGGATATTAGAAAGAGTGGCCAGTCATGTACAATGGATCTTTCAGACCCATAGCATCCTCTATGTTATCACAAGCCTGTTGCTAGGTGACTTAAATTGTGAAAGTTCTTTATTACCTCCATGGAACTTTGCAGTTCATCTCTGAAGAGCACATGTTGTATGCTCAAACATGGATTGCACGTGATACCAGCAGGTGCTAAGATTGAACTGCAAGCCACAGAAATTCTCACAGATAGTTAGATAATGCCCTAACTGACTTTGCACAGGGGTCAGTTTCTGTAAAGTAAATATCAAGAAATGGGATTACCTGAACAATGCCTAGAATGTTAATTGTGTCTGTGGCAGAGACACAACACCTCAACTAATTCTCTATTGGCTGTTAGAAACGACATGCACAACTGGTGAGTTAAGCCATTGATGATGCGTAGGGGGTGCACATGCACCCACTGAGCATGGTGATGCACCGCCTGCGAAAAGGCACCACTGACACTGTCAATGGCACGTGCAGGTGGTCGCTGCTCACCTCCTCCCCCCCCCGCCGACACTGCCAGCGGTGCCTGCGGGGGGTCCACAATTGCTGCTGGCCGTCACTGACACTGCCGGTGGCATCTGCAGGTGTTCCCCAACCACTCGCCACCCCCCCCCCCCCACCACCAACAGTGCTGCAGCTGCCTGTGGGAGCTCCCCACTGGGCGCCACCACACTCCCACCGCTTACAGTGCTGCCACCACCTGCAGGAGCTCACCATGTCCCTCCAGGGGCATATGGTTTCATGAGTTAAGCACTGTTACTTACCACATGAGAGCCTGTGTCTACAAAAAGTCATAATTGATCTATTTCAGAGCAATGAATACAAATAAATGTCATATTTACTCAACTATAAGATGAGGTTCCCCCCCACCCTAAATCAGCATTGGGGAAAAAAACTTACCTTACAGTCACTTATAAGGAAACCTCATTATATACACTGTCTTTCATTAAAGTGCTGCTAAAAGCAACATGTGCATAGTAGTGGAAACTAACTATGAAGTTGATTAAAAACAGCCAATACTAAAGTATTACTATAAAACACATGGGCCATATTGGGCAAACATACTGGTGGGAACCTACTATACCAATAAGTTCATGCTACCCGTCTGAACAAGATAAAGGGCAGTGCCCATTGTGCTTAGTCCCCCTCAGTGCTGATTCTTTTTTAAGTGATGGTAAATCACTACATTGCATACATTTCAATTTCCTTTTCAGCCCCACAGCTGAGCTGCAACCTTCTTTCCCATTTTCAATTATTCCTGTTTTTTCATCAGCGTTAAATGTCTGGCAAATATAATCAAAAGAGGCTCCATACAGTTCATCCTGAAGTCCTCTATCCCCACCTCTCTCAGCCTGTCACATATGAACGGCATGGCCCTACCCTGCATGAAGTGAAGCCACACCTGGTTGCCCTGAGCCTCATCTGCATATATATTTTTGGAGGATCCCAGGACTTGTGGCAACAACACCCGGTTCCGGTCATGAGTGGGGAGCTAATTACCGCATGGATTCTCTATGGAGGATATCTGGAATACACAAACATACTGAGCAGTGCTGAGCAGTGGGGTCAGCATGGCTTGAAATGCTGTTGACTCTGCTGGGATTCAGCCTAATGAACTCTATGGTAAATTGTGAGCCTTTTGTCTTTGGACTAATATGCTGCCTAGTTTGTACTCTGTATAAGGAGGTACAAAAGTGCTGCTTAAAAGTGTAGTACCTTTGCTAAAATTTGCTACAGTTTGAAAAAAAGTAAAATGTATCAATTCTGGATGAACTAAGTCTGCGTGTGCCCATAGTAAGTTGCCTATACAAAAAATACTACAAACATGTTTATTTCAAAGTCATTGTTTTCAAATTTGTGTCTCACTTCCATTTGCTCAGGGAGAGCAGGGTCTGCAAAGGGGAGGAAGGGGCCGCAGGATGACGAAGTTGGGAGGGGGGGTTAGGCTGAGGGGCCATCAGGTGGGTCATCTGACCCACCCCCAGATTGATTTTCCCTGCTATAGCATTCACAGGCGGAAAATTCAAAGCAAACCTCCAATAATTAGATTCCATACTTGGAAAATTATAACAAATTTATAATTTTGTCCATATATAGAATCTAATTATTGGGGGTCATTTTATATTCAGGGTTGTCTTATATTCGAGTAAATACAGTAAGTAAAGAGACTTAAGTAAACATTCTCTGCACAAGTCTGCACGTTCATGATCCACACATTTTGCTTAATTCATGATCAGTTACCAAGTACTTTCACTTGCCAAGATAAATTTGCTGTTTAAGAAAATCTGTTCAGAAGCTGTAATGATATGGATGGCTTAACTTTGCCTTTTACTAAAGTTATAGCAGAGTTGCAAAAAAAATCATCTTCAGAGCTGCTCTAAAAGCTCCTGTATTGTAATTAGGTAGCCCCTGACAATCGCATGGCAAATCACCAGGCCTCCTTTTCTAAAAACTGTTTCCTTTTCTGTTCAGTGTCTGTTGAAACTCTTGTAAACAATTCAGAGTTTTAGGTTTGGTGTTATTTTTATAGTAAAATGCTAAATGTCTTGGATGACAAGGGAAAGTCAGAATAGATTACAGCACAGTAACAGTCTGATCCAAAGCCTTTTGAAAGGCTTCCATTGACTTTGACCTTGTATGAGTGTTTAATGCATAATTAGGCACGTCGCCATTTGTAGTGATTGGGGGTTCCCCCCCTTTTTTCCTTTGGATGCCTGTCTTCACTGAATGTTTTCATTAGGCCAGGCAATGTGATTTGTACTATGCTTAGAGCACATAAGTTATTGATAGATTTTAAGGCTGTAAAATCCTTAGCCTTTTATGGCAAAGGGATAATTATGAACAGGGATCCTGGTTTTCTCCGTCTGATTAAAAAAATGTCCCAATTTTTGGATTAAAAAAAGTAACCCAAAATCCACATTTTTCCATGATTAAAATGAAACACCACTAACACACACACACATGTGTGTGTATTGGTGGTGTTTCATTTTAATCATGGAAAAATGTGGATTTTGGGTTACTTTTTTTAATCCAAAAATTGGGACATTTTTTTAATCAGAAAAAACCACGATCCCTGGTTATGAGCCTAGGGTCTGGTTGCATTCAGTCACTGCTGTTTCCTCCCCTCCATCCCCCTTTCCATCTCCAGTGTTCGGTCAGGAAAATTTAAGTAACTAGAACAAGGACTTAATTAAATTTGGACTGCTCTTGATAGCATGTGATGTTATGAGATGTGCATTGCATGTTTTTCTTAAAGTATTTTATTCTCAAAAGTAAAATAATATGCATTGATATTAGGTGTTTTGTGAAAAATGTAATTCTAATGGCACAGTCCCTTATCTAGGGATAGTATGCTAATGTATGCATCTAAAATAACATAATTCATTAGGGCACATTTACGTAGATGTTTCTTATAAATCAAAAAATTCTAGGATCTATATAATCAAAGACTTATCAGCTAAAATAAAGGGCTTGGTCCTGCTGTTCATTCATGTATAGATTTCTGATTGGATATATGAATAAGGCCCTTTGGAGTTAATGAAAATTCTCCCTCTGAGTTCTGTATGAGGGGTTGTGGATGCTTTCAGCATGGTTTGAATTAGAATATAAATGACTTTAATAGAATTTTCTACTCAGTGTGTCTTGAGGTTCCTGAATTCCATGATCAAGGGTCTTATCTTGTTTCATATTTAATGCAAAAAAAATGTTTCACAGGATTACTAATGTATTAGTTCTTTTTCTTAGATTAGCACATTGTTTTACTTGCTTCAAATTGGGTGTGTCTACACGTGTTGCTATGCCAATGTTGTTACTGCACCATGATTTAGTACTTTCTTTTGGAAGTATTAAATCACAGTTCAGTAACAGTCTGTACTGCACTGTACATGTAGTACATAGTTATTTTTAGCAACTACTTCACCGTAGCAGCGTGCTGTGCTGGGGGAGCATGTTGCTAAGGTGAAGTAGCTGCTGGTTATGTGTAGACGCCCGTGGACACCACATCACTGTAGCATGTTGCTACGCCAACATATCATCATGTATAGGCACACCCATTAAATATGAACTAAGTATACAGGTGTGTGTGTGTTTTAGGGGTGCAACGATAGAGATTTTGGGGGTTGATACCGATAGCTGATTTTTAAGGAAGCATATCAGCCAATACCGATTGGATTTCCAATACAGCTGTGTGTAGCTGGTAAGTCTGTTGTGGTGGACAAAGAGTGGCGAGGGAAGGGGCTTGGTGGGGCAGATCAACCCGCCCCAGTGAGGGATGGAGTGGGGCAGGGGCTGGGGCAGACTCTGCCCAGTCAAGGTAGGGTGGGCATGGGACAGAGCTGTGGCTTGTCCGGGGGGTGGCTTCTGTCACTACATGCCCCTGGGTCTGCACGGGGCAGCTCTTCTCGGTGGGGTCTGGGCTTGGGGGGCAGTGGCAGCACTGGGAGGGACCTAGAGGGGTGGCTGCAGCCACCCCAAAATTTTCCATAGCCCCCTACAATCTTCCTTCCCACTGCCACTGCCATCCACCCAGTGCAACCCTGGGTCTTCCCAACACATGAGTGGAGGTGGGAGTTGAGCTGGGGCTGTGCTGGGCAGGCAGTGGTGGTGCAGGGAGGAGGGACTATGGGGGGCTACAGCAAAATTTGAGGTGGCTATAGCCCTCCTGTAGCCCCCTCCTAGGACCGCCATTTCCCACCCCAAGCCCAGCCCCTGCCAACGAGAGCCCTGAACAGCCCCAGCTCCAGCACGCAGCTACAGCCTGCCCACCCTGCCCCGCACAGATCTGGGGGGCACACCCCACCATGGCTCCCGGATGAGCTGTGGCTCTGTCCCAAACCCTGCCTCACCCTGGCTGGGCAGCGCCTATCCCAACTCCTGCCCCACTCCCTCTCTCAACATGCACCTTCCCTCCCCTTCCACTACAACCAGCTCCACGTAGCTCTTCAAGCTTCCAGGCTATGCTCCTCACTGCCTTCATGCTGTGCTGCAGCTGTGCACACGCACAGGCATTTATTGGCCAAATTATCGGCCACATCGGGCCGATTTCTGACATGGCCAATTTTCTTTATATCAGTGCTGATCTGATATTGGACCAATGTATCAGTGCATCTCATATATATATATAATATATATATATATATCTAACCCATTCCAATTTACATGTAAAAATACAGTATATTTTGTGTTTCACAATGGTGACCCCAATAATAGACCCATACTTTCAGAGTACATTCTGGAAAGTTGTGTGGCCATAAACAAGAATGAAAAAAAGTTAAATGTGTATTAAAACAATATTTAAGATGGGAAATGTGAAGTTAATTGCCATGTTGGGTAAAATACTCTAGACTACCTGTCAGCGATGTCCTAGCAGAGATGAGATTTGACAGCACCTCCCCCTGCATCAGTGACATCTTCCATAGGCTGGGGCAGTGGGGAGAGAAGGGCCAATGGGGTTTGCACACAGGGTGCAAATCTTAACAGTTATGCCTCTGCCACCTATGTTATTTTGGAGCAGAGTAGGAACTTAAGACTACTGAGCACTTGAGTAATTTTGATAAGATGTCTGCCATCCATAACTCGGGGATCTATTCAGAACTTTATGTAAAGTGTTGAGCCTGGGAGTTTCAAAGATGCTGAGAGAGGTAGATGTCTAAGTTCCATTGAAAATCAGTGGAATATGGATATCTAACTACCCCCTTAGGCTGTTTTGAAAATCCAGGGCCAAACATACAGCATTTCAAATCAGAGTGATTTAAGAGGCAATTCCATGTCCCCTCCTTCCTCACTTAAGGGGGGATCTGAATATTATCATACAAAAAAAATGTTTGAAAACATGTATGATTTCATCTGGCAAACAAAGTTCAGCTCTTTCTTTTGTATGCTTTTTACTTTGCTTCCAGGCACCTTTCTTCCATTCCACACTGTACGTGTTCAGCCACTGGTTTTCAAACCGAATAAAAATCAAAACATGTCTTAAAAATGCAAATGTGGTCTCCTTTCTGCACCAGCCCTACTATAAGAAAAAACCCTAAGTAAAAAATCATTACAATGGAGTTTTGTAATAAGTTGATAAAATCTTGGCTAACAACATGTGTATATTACACAGGGGAAATTTGTCATTTAGGTCTTGCAAGTAATTATTTCGTGTTGACACCTTAATCTTCTTGGATTATAAAATCTTTTCGGGACAAGGACTATATCTTAATATGTCTGAAAAGAACTTGCTTTATTGATGGCACTGCAGCAATGAAAATAATAAATTAAGAATAGCAATATGCAGTTCAAACGTAGAAAAAAAATCCTGCTATGTGCCATGGTTACAAAAAGGGCCTGACAGTAAGGCTGTTTAGTATAAGTATAGCAGTAGGTTGCTGGTATTGTTTTCCACTAGACTTTTTTCAGCCAAAATAGTCAGTTGTCTTCTTGTATGCTGAATATGCTTTTAAGTACATTTTAAACATATCTGTTTTATTCTTCTGCTAGACTGAATGGTTTCACAGACCGGGAAGCTTAGTGGTTAAGTCACAAAATCAGTATTTATAACAGAGTATACAGATACTTGCATCACCAAATATTTGTAGGACTACAGTGTGTCAGACTTACTGACAGTGAAAAGCCAGTTTATATTTAGGCTTCTCTAATGATGGTCATTTTTTAAAAGAGGACATCTCCCATTTAGTTATCTAAATTATAAGAATGTCTATATTCAGTACAGCATACCTGCTCAGAAGGTTACATTAGTCTGAGAAGATCACCATGCTAATGCTGCTTTACTGCTTCCCATACCTGATCTGTGCCTGAAAGTGAGCATTGTGAAAACTGCAATTTGGTTGTGCTCAGTAGAGCTCTCTCAGATTTTTAGCAGCTGAAATCCTTTGTTTTTCAATTGGACTGAGCATGTTCTAGCTCAGGACTGAACAAATCTCCCCTGCAGGGTGAATTGATTTAAATCATGATTTAAATCATCAAGAGAAAACCCTGATTAAAATCGTTGATTTAAATCAAGTTTCCCAGTGATACTTCACATATTTCTTAAACAATGATGCAAATTTGATCACTAAAACATGTTAATTTAAAACTCAATACAGCATTTTACAACATCTGTCCTTAAACTCTTTTTTTAAATTTTCAAATTTTATTAACTAACAGACAAGTCATCACAACACTAAACGTACTCTGTCTTTAAAACTTCTACAACTAGATCTCATCCCACTCCCACTGTCATTTTTATTCATAGACTGAAACAGAAGTACGAGTTTTCCTGCTTTTTCAACTCCCAGTCAATTTCTTAGCTTTGAGTGAATAATACCCAGTGATGAAAATATTCTCTCTGTGCCTGCAGAGGAAGCTACTGCTGTGAAAAGTTGGCTGAGCAACTGAAGGAACTCTGTTTCCAGGTGCCTGGCTAATGATTTCCACCAATTCAGGGGAGTGGCTTTGTTCAAAACATCATCAGTAAACACGCACTGTTTAAATGGTTCCCCCTCCAGCCCTGCAATTTATTATGACTGGCATAACTGAGGAGTGATTTTGAGATGCTTCCATGGCATGGGCATCATCTTCTTCAGAAGTTAGGCATTTACCTTTTTATCTGGGGTTGAGACTGTTCGCAAGAAAATGAAGTGTAGTTAGTGCTTGATCCATTTGCTTCTTTATTGCCTGCAGTTTACCTTTCTGGTTAGGTATTTCTTTCTTCAATGTCTCTTGAAATGCCTTCCAAATTCGACAGCATCAGCAATGCAGCAACAATCTCTCTGAAGTTTGTTTAAGGCTGTGGATACAGGCTTCAGTATACTGAGCATATCCTCTACATTCCTCTTTAAACCAATGTTAGATACTTTGGATGAGATACTTCCATCTATTTTATCACAGTTTTCTTCACAGTTTATGAGAATAGGCCAGTTCTTAATAAATTGTTCAAAGCAATCAACCACAGAACTCAATCAAACATCTTGAGGGAGAATTAGTTTGGATCCTCCTGCCCTCTTCAGTGAAGCTGAAGCAAAATGGTTGTTACGGAAGTATTTTGCGACTTCAACAACATTTTCTTTTATTCCTGGAGAAGTACTTAAATCTTTGGCTAAAAGATGCATTAAATGGGCACTGCAGCCATATGTTATTAAGGAGCATCCTTCTGTTTCTTCTTCTAAGTGTCTTCTCATCTTTGCCACATTTGCAGCATTGGCAGTGACAAACCTGCGCATGTGACAGTTGAATTTTTGTTCACATTTTATTACAGCTTTCACTGCCACTTCTTTTAAATATTCTGCTGTGTGGGCATTTCCCGATATATCTATAGTTTCTGAAAGAGATGCAACCCCATCATCTGTTGTCACACAGGCACATATTACTGGATCATTGTGTACATTGCTCCACCCATCAAGGATTAAACTGGCAAACTTCCCCTCAGTATTTCTTGCACACCGTTCAAGTTCCTTCTCCTATGCTGTATCTAGCGACCTTCCACCAATGTCTGCTCTACCAGGCGGAGTGTAGCCTTGTCGTGAGGACTCAACCATGTCAATGAAGTGTTTATCATTAACAATGCGAAAAGGAGAATTTGTGGCATCAATGAACCCAGCAATCTTTTCATCTATGGTGTCTTGTTGGTATTTACTGGTCCTTACCACAAACCCATCCATGGTGGTGGTTTTACTGGATGATTGAAATCTTTTGCTTGCTACTGCTACTTTGTTGTCTGAAATACGTTTAGTTGTAGCACTGCTGCCAAAAGTACCAACGGATGACTCTGAAGTTGTTGCAGTTAGACAGTCAAAGTCTCTTATGCTTAAATGGGATCCTGAAACAAAAAATGATTTTTGAATAGTCATTCTTCTCAGTTCTTCTCACTCTATTATTCAGTTAATCATTTACATTTTTTTCAGCAACAATACAGATCGGATTCCAAATTACCAAAAAAAGCTAAGACTGACTGCGCTTAGAGTGCACTTAATTTTGGAGTAAGCTCCATTGAACTCACTGGTACTTCTGTTTTTTGAGAAAACAAGTATAGGCTGGGGTTCCCTTGGGAAAGCTGAGTTATGCTGAAGTAAAATAGGGAATAGACTTATGTCATCACCATTATGGTCTGGGGCCATGATGTTCCAAAATAAGGGGCATGTATTATGTAATATAAAATAAGAAAATGACACCCAATGGCAACTGGCAACTCTAGATTTCTTTTACTGCAGCTTTCTATACCATAAACTTGGGTGATAGATTCTAAACCTAGTTAACTATTTAACCAAGCCATAAGAATTAGCTAAGCTAAACTGTTTTTTTTCTAGCAACATCCAACATAGCAAACAGTTTGGGAATTTACTTGTTAAATCACACTTATACTAAAAGGCATAGAGAGAGTCTTGAAGAATGATGCATTGCGAAGTGAATTGTTTAATTTACTAACCAGCTGATCCACATTGTTATTCAGACATATCCACATCTTCATCCACATCATTTTCTCCTAAGAAGCAGTTTTCATTATGATGTTTCATTCTTGCAGCTAAGCCCTGCATCTCCTTGTTGCACTGCTTACACTTGACATGTTTTCCTTTTTCACCCAGGGAAGGAATTTCTTCAAAATATTCCCAGATAGGATGTGTCTTATGCCCAGAAGCCATGACAGTTTTTCTGTAGCGAAAGTGTGGATGAATATAGGAAGCTGTGTGTGTACTACTGAATAATGTCCTCCCTTTTTCTTTTCAGTCCACTCCACTGTTCCTTTCTACTCTGCCTCCATCCTTTCCTATATTGTCTCTCTGTCTTTAATACAGTGTCTTAACTAACTCCTCTGCCTTGCTTGGCCCAGCTCCACCACCACATAAGCACAGAACAACAACTGTCCTATCCAGCCTGTGTCTTTGCACTGTGACTTTAGTTTGCTGAAAAACAGAAACTGAAAGTCCAGAACTTTTAAGAAGTAAGAGCTGGTAGTCAGGCTGGACAGACAGACTAAAGCCATTTTCATGAGATGAAAAACTGAAATGAATCCCCACGTTTGATTGGTAGGTAACTCAATTGTGTGTGTGTGACAGAGACATTAATTCATTTTTATGATATTGTAAGTGTAGGTTTAGCATGTTTGTGATGAGATGTAATTGTAATGGTTATTTTTTAAACAAGAGATAAATTTAGTATTTTATTGATTATTTAAAAAAAAATCCGATTTAAATAAAAAAAAATCCAAAATGATTATTTTTTAAATAATTGATTTTTATCCACCCTGCTCCCCTGGAATTGCAGTGCCGGGTTCTACAGGTTACACTGCATGGAGGCATGGACACCTTAACTTGAGCAGAAAGCCTGTTTCTCCCGTGACTGCAAAGGTGCACTGCCCTGGTCTAGGCAGGGAAAAGGAAGGAAATGACTTGATTTGAATGCAAAAAGGGCCAGAGCTGGAACATAAGGGGAGAAGATTGCAGAAAGAAGTATTTAGGGGATGGAAACATGTTAGGTAACAACCTGTATATGTCTCCCTGACATTTATTTTGCTACACACTTTATTCTTCATCATTTTGGGATCTTGGGAGATAAATGGCTTAGATTAGTGAGAAGCTGATGGGGCCTGGGACTTAGGAACAAGTAGGTTGGGGTAAGAAATCAGGAGGGAAATGGCATGCTTGGAATTGGGCAAAGTAACTGGGATGAGGAGTTCAAACAGAAAAATCAGACAGGATGGGGGAGGGAAGTTAGAACTTGAGGGAATCTGAGGTTGAAAGACCTGGGTGGGAGAGACAAGACGTACTGGATGAGCTGCTGAAAATGTGGGGGACCTGGAACTGGCTTGGCAAGAAAGCGGATAGAAGCAAAGATTAAATTAGGACTGGTTTAGGCAGAAAGATTGGGCTTGGGTTGATACTTGGATTATTTGGGGAAAGAATGATACTTAGATAGAGGAGGTAGGCATAGGGAAGAAAGGCAAGTGGAATGTGCTGGAGGAGACAAGTCGGCAGGAGTCGGGTATCAGGGAAAGGGACAGAAGCAATGAGAATGAACTCATCCCCAGAGCCTGAAACAGCCCCCAGAGTTCCTGAGTGTCACCATTCCTCTGCTATTAACTAATGTCTGTGAAACAAGGGAAAACAGGCTGGGAGGGGTGGATTCTACTACTGCTATTAGTTACTTCAGTAGGAGAAAAATATATGATCATGCCAGTAAAGACTGCATCAGGCAACTGTATTTCTGCCATTTTACGGCTTTGCAGCATTTGACTTTGCCACTTTAAGACCATAACTTATTTTGTTCTGTGTGTGGGGAGGGGGGAAACGGGTGGAAGAGGGCGAGAGACCATGCCTACACTACGAACATTTTGTAGGTGAAAGGTGCTTTTAGTGTGGATACAGATGATACCACCCAAACTGTGCTGTGTCCTACCATAGTAAAGCCACTCTACCATAAGCAAAATAAGCTAAAATTATCAGAGGTGTGGGGTTTTGATGATATATTACTAGAAGCTTCTGCCAGCCAAGCTTTAGGAATCAGGGACTGTGCCCCCATACATATGACACTACTACAGCCATACTGTGAATGTCCATATGCCTGGGGTTTGCTATCAATATACCTACACCCAGGCCAGAGTTAAATCAGTACAATCATTTCATTGTGGACACCAACTGGTGTAAAGGGTGATTACTTCCATATGGCTATTCCACTACAAAAGAGAAATAATCTATACTTACATCAGAGAATTTTTTACTGGTATAACTGGATTGTACTAGCATACCTATTTTATTTATTTAAACTAGTGAGTAAAACCATGAGGCAAAAAACCCCTGCCTGCTCTCAGAGCCCGTCTGAGCACCCCCCCCAACCCCCCCCCCCCCCCCCCCCCCCCCGAAACAATAACACTGCATAGACAAGACCTTACTGTCTCATTTAGGAATAGCTCCCTATTCATTTTTTCCCCAGGGACCTTCATTTTTATACAATATACATCTCTTATTTTGTAAATAGTAAGAAATAACATAAAACCTAGGAAGAGTGCATTTTTATATATGTTTAGCCCCTACACTAAATAAATTCAAGCCATCTCATTACCCACCAGGATCACAGAGGGATATTTACCTGCAAAAAACTAGCGATAAAATCTAGAACAGGAGTCCAGAAGAAGCGGAGAAGGGGTGACACATTTTGGTCAGTGTGAAGTGGGATCTTATATCCTTTATTTGTTTGAGCCATGTTTGATGTATTTAAAGGAAAATTTAAGGGGTGGAGATTATAAATCTATATATCTATATCTATAAGATATATAGATATAAGGGGGGAGATTATATATCTATATCTATATATAGATACATATATATATATATATATATATATAATGTTTTGATCAGAACTAGCTCATTTTAAATATAACTTTCTTGAATTCAGTTTTTGGTTCGTTGGGTTTTTTTTGTTTTTTGTTTTGGTTTTTGAAGCTTTTAGAAATAACATTTTATAGTATCATGAAGTATTTATAAAATGCCTTATTTATAGTACTTCTAGTGAAGCTTTTGCTCATGGAAGTGAAGGACTACTAGGAATGGTTACCAACAACCATTAAGAAGCTTTGAGTCTGACCTACATCATGTATTACTCCAGTCTTAAACCTCCTATTTATGCCTTGTGCATCATGAGATAAGACCAACAACAGTCATCACCCTATTAATATAGCATAATAGGCCTTTTCACTCATTTTTCCCTTAAACCATTGGCACTCAATCTTTTCTTCCTGGGGCTAGAGGAGTAACAGGGGGCCAGTCTGCAGACTGGATTGGGGCCTGCACTACCTCTGCCTGGCCCCACATAGCCTGATTAGGATCCTACATGCAGGAATCAGGCCTGGTGACTCCACCCAGATCAAGCCCTGGAGCCTCACACATCCTCTGCCTGTCTCTCACTGGGATCAGGGCCCTACACTGCCTGTCCAGCCCTGCATGCTAAGATCAGGCACCATACATGCATAATTCAGAGGGCAGGTCCATGCTATCCAGCCTGCAGAGCTCCCCATGGACTGAATGATCCAGCACTCAGATCTGATCCACAGGCTGGTGGTTGAGCACTGCTGCCTTAGTTACTTTGTAGGAAATAACAGTAAAAGCAGTGTCTGGGGAGCAGGGATGGAGGTTTTCTGTTTGCCATGGAAAAAAGTGGATTTTTTCTTTAAAGGAGAAAAACACAGATTTCCTCCTTTAAATGAGAAAAACATGAGAAACGATGGGCTTCCACTTGCCAGCTGGCAGAGTTCCAGCTTTCAGTGGGGCTGGTGGGGGGAGGAGGGCAATCAGAAGTAGGGGGCCACATGCATGTGCCCACGCACACATGTATGTGCAGCCAGGCAGTGTGGTGAGCAGCTCCTGCAGCTCATCCAGGTATGTCTTTGCAGGGGAGGGCACACTGAGGCCTCTGTGGTGAGGGAGGGAGTGGGGCAGGGTTGCAGCTGGGGGCAGTGCATGCGGCCCAGGGCCAGGGCAGGAATTCATGGCCACAGGGCTCGGCCAGGGAGCAGGATGAAGCCACAGGAGGCTCTTCTGGGGAACGGCAGGAGGCCAAATCCTTACTGCTGCATGCACTCTGGAGGAGAGGAGCATGGGGGGGGAGACATGCCCCCCAGATTTATGTGCGGGGTGGGGATGGATGCAGGCACGGTGCTTCTCATCCTGCTGCTGTCTCCTTGGGGGCATTTGCAGCCCAGTGTGTAGGACACAGCATGGTAGGACAGAGGGCGGGTGGGAGGCTCAGTGCCACCACCAGGAGCCCCATGCTGGTCATGCCACCATGGCAAGGCGTCCCCTTCCCACCCACCCAGCAGCAGCAGGGGGCACAACTCTGTACCGCCACCACCCCCTCTGCTGTCCAGTGGGTAGGGGGTGCCTCACCATGGCAGCACGGTCAGCATGGGACTTCTGGCAGTAGCACTGAGCCTCCCCACCCTCCCACACATGGCCCTGCCCACTAGACCATGGAGGCCCCCAAAGGGAGCGCAGCAGGGCAGAGAGCCAACAGCATGCACCCCATCTTCTTCTCCCCACCCCATGGGCTCCAGTCCAGCTGTGCTGCCAATTGTGGGGCGGGGGGCCGCAGGGAGAGGAGTTGGGCTCCATGCTCTGCTGTGGCCACAGCAGCCACCACCTCCCACAGGTGGCAGCCTTGGCTCAGGCACTCCTGAGTGGGGGCAGGAGGCTGCAGACCCTGGCCCTGGTCCTGTACCCTGGCAGCTGGGGGCCCCTTCCAGCAGGGCTGAGGGGGACAGAAGGGGGCTGTGGGGGTGGGGGGCTGTGGGTGAGTAGCAATGGACAGTGGCAGGGTCATGGGGCTGTGGATTGGGAGTGAAAGGCACCTGGGGTGGGGGCTACAGGTTGGAAATGAGGAGCACTGGCAGGGACAGTGTTACCAAATTTGCCCATTACTTTGGGGTGTGCTCATTTATTAGGGATAGTTTCTAGGGTCTTGGTGATTCTGTCAATGTGCTGCTTGTGTTACTATACGGAGCTGTATTTCTCCCTTCTGCAAGCCCTCACCCCCAGTGGAGCTATCTTGCAGGACTCAATCTCAATGGGACTGGGTTCCTCCAGTCACCAAATCAGTCATACACACAAACACACACAAATTAACGTGACACGCCTGACCTGGCCGGGCTGATCAGCATGGACAGGCTGACACCCTCATATGCCAAGAATCAGTTCATAAGAGCAACAATAAAATGCAGTCAGACACAAGCACACAGGTAAACAGAATCCCTCTGAATCCGGCTGGGTGTCCAGCTGACACCCTCATGGGCCAGCATTCAGTTCATAAGGGCACGTCTGAGTCAAACTGGGTCAATCAGCCTGTACAAGCTGATCCCCTTATGTGTTTCAAACTCAGCACGTCCCAATCTTTGGCCTCTTGATGAGCAGACCCCACAATAATTTGGGCTTCACAGGGATCTTTAGCATAGGTAAAAGAAGCGTTGCTGCAGAGCACGGGAGGAAAGAGAAGCAGAGAAGGAAAAATATACCCAATTACTACCAGTTTGACTATAAAAGTTATTTATTGCTAAGCATATGAAATATATAATAGTACTAGTAGTAATAGACATGCAAAAGAAAAACAAACACCAACAATGACAATACTACCCTGGTTTCACTAAGTATTTGGGGAAACTTAGCTCAAGCTTAACTGATACAGTTCAGGTTCAGAAGTTTATGCCTAGAAAGAAGACAGAGAACGCTGGGATCTCACCTAGTCCACGGTACTCAGGCTGCAAAGCTGACAGGCACAGTCTGTAGCACAGTCCTTGAAGGGAGAGATGATCTGTTCTTCCAGCGTCCCAAGAACGACAGGGGATGGTGTCAGCACAGGGGTTTTCTTCTTCTCCTTCTTTCCTCCTGCTTCTACTTCTTTTCCTTCCTTTTCCTCTTCTTCTTCTCTCCCTCTAGCAGCACACACACTTACAGATTTTTATACCCTCAGTTTAGCTGCTTCGAAGCACCCTCAGTAGTGTAAATCATTGTCTTTTCTATTGACAAGGGGTTATCTGGTTTGGACCATCTCAGGAAACTGATTGATAATCAGGAAACACTTAAGATTAGGGAGTAACCCAAATACTTGGGAGCCAGCTTGAAATTCCTATGGGTGGCAGATATACTGATGGGATATCTCATGGTTTCTTCAGGAACAATAGATAGCTTGCAGCATCAGGATTTTGGATTTTTACTTGTTGTGCACAAGCCTCAGCTTAGCATGACTTTTCCAGATCTTACTATAGTCTTTTAACAGACTTAAAGCAATTATTGGGGTGCTCATAACCTTTTGTGGAGAGGACTCCCACCAGTCGTCTCGGGAAAGATATGACAACACCTGGGATTAGGGCTCCAGCAGGCTGGATGCTGTGATGAACCCTTAACCATTGTTCAAATGTTGCCCATACCCCCTCTGACTCGGTCTCTTGCCTCAGCATTCCCTAACCCGGCAACCGAGTTTTAGTCCATCAAGTTTAAATAGGCCTCCCATAGTGGGACCGGGGAATGTACGGCCCGAGATGCCTATTAAACTTAGAGCTGTGTGTGTGTGTCTGGGGTGGGGGGGAAGTCCTTAGCAAATCCAGATTAGAACTGGTCTGATAAATGCTGAGCTGGGTGTGTGTGAACATGGGTTGATTAACATTGGAAGCACAGATTCCCCATCATGCAGCGCTCTCCTGCTTCTCTGGTCCCAGAATTCACTGCAGTCTCTGCTTCAGGCTTTCTGTTTTCCATCTCTCATGTAAATGAGACCTAGGGCAGTTGATTCACTCTTGTCACCCTTATCTGGTGAGGGTCTTAGGTGCGTCTCTCACTGCATCTTAATCAGTTTCGTTTAGGTAGAGGAGGGGAGGGAGGTGGGGGGGTGAGTCCTTTGTGAGTCAGACAGACTGCAGCCTGTACCAGGGTTGCCCAAGAATACAGAGCTGAGACGTAACAACAGGGAGCTGTGGGTGGGGAGTGAGGGGCACTGGCAGGGCTGGGGGTGCAGGGCTGTGGTTTGTCAATGAGGGGCAACAGCATGGGCAGGGGCAGGGCATCGGCATATCAGGGCTGCTTACTGTCACAAAGCAGGGGGAACAACCACAGCTGGACCTGAGTCCTGCTGAGCAAAGGGGGCAGGGGAAGCTCTGATTTTCTATGATAAAAACCAAAATCAAATGCCAAAAATAGGTAAGTATTTAGAATTTTATTTTATTACAATGATTGAGGCACTGGTAGGCTTCTGAACTGCTTTAAAATTGTAAATATATCAATAAAACATTGTGTTCAGCTGAACAAATGTATATATATAGGCATTTCATTTTAATCAGACAAAAACATGGAGTTTAATTGGAGAATTTGGGTTTTTATCAGAGACTCTGTAGTTTTTAAATGGGGAAAACAAGAATCCCTGTGGAGGACATTTCTCATCAAAGATGCATAGTTTCAAACAGAATAAAAATTTCCATTGTTTACTTTTTAATATCTGCTGTTAATGGAATTATCATGTCTTGTCATTAAACCTAGACAATGAAAGTATTTATATATAGAACAGTACATATAAGTACAGATCACTGGACTTTAATATTATATCTTTATAAGTACAGTCTTTCAGGGGATAGTTAATGATGCAGAATATTTTTGCTTATGATCATTTATTTGTACATTTGGAGGATCTCAAATCACTGTGATGTTCTATGAATACTGTCAGTTCTTTGCTTGGATAGTTCAATAATTATGGCTGACCAATTGCAAAGCAAAGGCCCATTACAAGCTTACTTATTAATTAATTTTCCAGTATCATGTCTGTATTGGTGGTATCATCTTAAACAACAGTATCTGGGGTCAATCCAGCTAACTCAGAAGAAATAACATATAAGAGAGTCCTATCTAACCACAGATTGTCTGACGCCAGCAGTCTATATACTGCCATTTCTTGTTTAAATCCACTCTCACATCTATTCCATAAACACTGGAGAGAGCTACTAATCCCAAAGCAATATATAATGAAACTAGTTTAAGAGGTTACTTTAGGGCCTCCCTATCAGAAGAATACAAATACATTTCTCAGTTACTTTTCAGGGAGGGCATAAGTTGGAAATGCTGCATATTTTTGGCATGAAATAATCTCACGCTTATTGTAGGGAGGAAAAACAGAAATAGCCTTCATACTTTTAGTTCACCTTTCAGGACCCCTGAGTAAAGCTGATGACGTGTCTAGGCAAAAGAAAATCAATAGTGTACCACTTTTAGTATCCTCTGAATGTTGGGTGGTTAATAATTTAAAAAAGACATCCTGCTACACTTACAAGGTTTTACATTGTGTCCTAAACAAACAAGTTCATTTGTTGTTTGCTTTGCATATGCTCTATGGCTAGAATGGTTGTTCTTCAGCAAACAGAACAGTACCCTCAGATTTCAGGATTTCTTTTATTTGCCTTGATGTGATGTGAACTTCCTCTGAAGGATATCTCAGTTTCTCAAATATGTTTTTGGATTAATACCATTTGACTACCTCTTCAGGACAAAAATGATAGGGAGAAGAAATCCTGGCAGTAATGATTGTGCTTTGCTCTGGGATTAAACTAGGTCCTTGGACAGTAAGATTTCTTGGAGTCTGGTCAAGAGAATTCTATTGGCTGCAGAATTTAGAAATGATGCCCTGAATGATGACATACTCTCTTTCTCTACATGGGGGGGGAGCAAGGCACATGGTTGGTTCTCCTAGAAGTAGTGGATCATAGTTGCTGAAGTTAAGGGCATAGGTGGTTAAGGTCCCTTTTCAGTCTTTAAACTGTTGTATCCCCAGAGGTTAAAAGCAATGGCATAACTAGGGTAGGATGAATGGGGCAAGCAACCCGGGGGAGTGACTTGGAAGTGAAGGAGAGAGGAAAGAGTCAAAATAAAATAAAATAGAATTAAAAGCAGCTGCTGCTGGAAGCTGTGTGATTGCAGCAGTAACCAGAAGTCCCCACTGTCCCTGTGCCCTAGGCATTTGGCTGCATGTCAGTACTCAAAAGGACACCTGCTATAATGCAGGGATCTCAGAACCTGACGTAGACCTCTCCACAGTTGCTTAGGACTGTGATTCTTAACCAGGGTTCCTTGAGATCCCTTCAAGGGTGTTGGGGGGTGTCACACAATGTTGGCACTGTTAGGTGTGCAAATATGATTCACAAGGTAAACCAGAGTTTTCAGAAAGGAATTCAGTGTTAAACATTCTGGCCTGTTGTGGTCTTTCTGAGTTCTTTGCAGCAGCAGAATTGTTTTATTACTTTTCTGTAGTTAAAAAGACTAAGAGCTGGCATTTTCCAAGTCTACTGAGGGTACCCTGAGTTTAAAATAGGTTGAGATCTACCAGCTTAGAGTTTATTATCAAGCTGGAATGGCAGTAGCAACTTGACAGAAGTACTGTCTCCTGCCACAGTTGTTCCTCCCAGGTGTCAGCTTGCAAGGATACCAACAAAAGGTTTCCCAAAGCAGTCCACCATGATGCCTGTGCCAAGGAAATATTCCCTTAGCCCAAAAGAGGCTGTTTGTCTGCTATGAGCTGAACATGAATCCATCCTAACTTCTGATTGAATTAGAGGTGCTCCTTCTGAATTTCACATTTATTTTAATGGGGAAGTGCAAATCCCTCTACAATCAGCTCCCTTCCTTCTTAGGTTTGAGCTTGTAAGGAATGGTAGTTAGTGTTAAGGTTATCATAAGCTAATTATTAGTATTGCAGTAAGAGTTAATACCCTCTCTAATGTGCACTGCTCAGACTTGCCATTAGGGCACTGGTGAGTAGGGGCATGTTTGAGCCCATACCTGGGATCTCCCTGCTTGGGGGAGAGGAAGGGGGACAAAAATGGGGAGCAGTGTGCCTGGAGGTAGAAAAAACATGGACATGGTGGGTTTATATAAAAGTTAGTTTTTTTTCAATCATTTGTATTTGATTAAAGTTAAAAGAGCAAAAAGTAAAGGTTCTAGACTTTCACTGGTTTCAATACATTGTGGATAGTAAGAGATGCGGGCCCTGAGGGCACTGTACCTGGAGACCTGTGACCCCACATTGCTTATTGGCTGACACCCGCCTTTCCTCCTTCCCAGGGAACGAAGCTCAAGCCATGGCCAGGGCCAGTAGCACCTCCCTTCCTGCTATCTTCCCAGCTGCTCCTTCAAGTATAAAGGGACAGTGTCTTCCAACTGGGTGGCTGCCGTTTTTTAGGGAAGCAGTAGGCAGGCATGTGGTGGAGGCTGCTGGATGTGGGTGGGTTGCTGAGGAGCCTCCCCAGGCCTCCGCAGCTCCTTCCTGGGGCTTGCCAGCTGCTGTAGAGCTCAGGAGGGTAGAAAGCTTGTTCTTGGAGCAAGATAATGGGAAAGGCTGGGAAGGGTATGTCCTGGGATTTTGGAGGACTCCAAATTGGTTGTTTTCCATCAGTGGAGTGCTCAGAAGCAAGCTTAAACTTAGATAACTAACACCAATCAATGATAATCCTCCCCAGAAGTGGCATAACCATTAGGGTTACCAATTGTCTGGGTTTTCCCAGACACATCCTCTTTTTGGGTCCTCCCATCTCTATCCAGGCAGTTTTTTCAAATGTCATCAAATGTCCAGTATTTTGCTCTGCCTGTGCTTTACCACCCTTCCTGTGCATGCCAGATGCAGGCAAGATACTTGCTTTTGCTACCTGGCTTGGATGGTGGCTGCTCACCCAACCTGCCCCCAGCCCCTTGCCATACCTCCCTCCCAGCTGTGGGGAGCAGGGCTCCTCCTGCCCCATCACACTTGCCCCACGGGGGGAGGACATGATGACAGGGCTTCACTGTGACACCTGTGACACAGGCGTGGGGTGGTAGGGTAGAGGCTGGGGTTGGACTGCCCCACCCCCTTCCCCACCCCTTCCCCTACCACATGCATATGCAGCTGCTGCTGGCCATAGAGCCTGGGCTCATAGTAGGCAGCACACAGGTTGTAAACAGCTGCACTGGGGTCCAGAGCCCCAGCCTTGTTCCAAGGCCAGTGGTGGCTGTGTGCATGCCTCAGTGCACATCATGGGGAAGGGACTGGGGCACTGCAACCCTGGCCCCTCCCCTGCCAACAAGCAGGGCAGAGGCTCTGCAGACCTCCGTGCAACAGCTTGCAGCCTCCCAGCTTCCTGCCACAGCTGGTCTGGGCTTTGGGCAGGCGTCTGACACCCATCATGGAATCTGGGCTGCTCACAACAGGCAGCAGGGAGGCTGCAAACAGCTGGAACGAGATCGGCTGAGCCCTGGCCGGACTCTGCTGGAGGCAGCTGCATGTGCAGCGGGAGAGAAGCCAAAGTTGCGCTTCCCTGGCCTCTTCCCTACCATGTGCCCTTAGGCGTGCATGCAGCCGCTGCCAATGCCAGGGCTCCTTAGTCCAATGCAGGTGTTTGCAACGTCTTGACTAGGGTTATCATACGTCCGGGTTTTCCCAGACACGTCCTCCTTTTGGATCCTCTGATCTGCATCTGAGCGTATTTTTTTTTAAATATGATCAAATGTTTTGGATTTTGGTCAGCTCAGCTTCAAAGTTCTTTCTTATTTGCCCTAGCAAAGAGCTTCCTGGAGCTGGGAAAAAGTCAGGGAAGGGTGATTGAAAGCAGGGCACACATGCACGTGGCCAGCATACAGCCAGGCAGGGTGGTGGGAACAGCCCTGGCAGCTGGATGCAAATGTCTGTGGAGGGCTAGAGTTGGAGAGTCAGGGCTTGAGGCTTCTCTGTAGGGCTGGGGGGGGAGCCTCGCGTATGTGTGCATGTGCATGTGTGTGCGCATATGTCTGCGTGGCAGGGTGTGTCTGAGGGGGCGGGTACCTGCCAGCAGTGGAGGAAGCTTTCTGGGCGCTGGGGCTGCAGCAGGGCAGGGGAGGTGCCTGTGCCTCCAGTGAAAGACGGGGACATCAGGGCCCTTCAGGGAAAGCAGGGAACTACGTGGCTGGGCTGGTGGCACTGGGGCCAGTGCCCTTGCTTGCAGGGGCAGGGTGGCTGGGAGATGCTGCATGGCTGGAGGAAGCAGGAGGCTGCAGGCTCGGAGTGAGGGGCACCAGCATGGCCCAAGGAGGTAGGGTACTGCAGGTTGGGAGTGAGGGGCACCAGAAGGCCAGTGGTCTGCGGGTCAGGAACAAGAGGCAGCAGCAGGGCTGGGAGGGAGTGGGGGTTGTGGCTTGGGAGTGAGGGGCAATGGAACAGACAGGGGCAGGGCACCAGCATATCTCTGCCCCCCACAGTCATATACCTCCTCCCCACCCCCCACCCCTGCATAACAGGTGTCTTCTTTTTTGGAACTGGAAATACAGTAACCCTAATAACCATAAGATGCCTAAAGGGTACTTAGCATTATTTAACAAGCTGGAACATACAATTGTTCAAATTTTAAGCACTCTTAGCAAGAACTAAGCTAATTGCAACATGTAATCCCACCCTTAAGGCATTTATAGATGTACTCCAAGAGTGGGGGAGAGAGGGAGGAACTCTGATATGTGATGCTGGAGTCTGCTGGAGTGTGGTAATTACTACGCTCCAGCAGACTCGATTAATCGAGTCTTCTGTAGCACTGTAATTACAGCACATCAGAGGAGCTCCGCTGCACATGTATAGGCACCCTTAGGTATTTAAGCTGTTGTCTGCAATCCTGTAAATGAAATCATCAGCCACTGACAGGATGTCACTTCTCCCTCTCCTCCTCCCATTCTTCCTGCCTGAACTCCACTGCTCTTAGGGACTCATTGCCAGCTGAGACTTGAACTTGGATGTGAGCTTTATCAGGTGGGCCACAGTTAAGCCCATGATTCTCTAGGAATAATTCATTTCAGGCATCCTGTAGCCTAATAGCATTTGTTTGGCAATTACATTTTCAGTGAAACAGAGCAATTATTTTGCCCAGATATCCTTCAAGCCATGACTGAGTATGTTTCTGGTACCTAAGCTGGCTTATTCAAAGCTTGTTCAGGTATGTCTATGCAACACTGCAGTGTGAAGGGTAGGTATATTATGAGCCACTTTTATTTAGAGGTCTAAATATGGAGTTAAGTAGCTAACTTTAGATGTACAGAATTACATATTTAATAATCAACATACACGCTGCTTAGGACCATCTCTATCCACTATTTTTAAATGTAAGTGAGTCTCATGTATGTGTATACATATACTTGTAAATGTATAAAAAATGCACTTACACATAAATGTATGTAAAATCAGTCTTGATAGTATTTATGGGACAGATTTATTCCAGCTTCCTTCTCACCCCCTAGCCAAACTGTTAAGGCTTTTATCCTGACTGTGGACTGCTTTTAAAACTTGAGGAGAGGATGCCAGGAAAGATGCATCTACTATCTAGCCAAGTTCTGCCTCTCTCTTTCAGCTGGGGTGATGCTGGTCCCTGAAAGGAAAACAGAGGATGGGTTTGAGGAGCACTTTGGTGTGAACTACTTGGGACACTTCCTATTGACTAACCTCCTCTTGGATATGCTGAAGCAATCAGGAACACACAGTCTCAATGCTAGAGTCATCTCTGTTTCATCAGCTGTTCATTATGTAGGCGAATTGCACCTTAATGATCTACAAAGCAGGTATGACTTTTATGCTTTTCGCTGATCTGCCATAAGGCTGCATGGATTAAAGTTGATCCAAATTATTGCTGAATGTACATTGTGATGTTTTTATATACCAGTCTTCTAGCCTGTGGAACCTTTTTATTCATCAGTAAGATTGAAACATACACTATAACCACATTTATTAATTGAAAGCCTTTGGTCCCCTTTTGGTTCTTATGCCATGGTGATTGATGTATGAAAACACCAGACTGACTGTGATCAGTGTGCACGATTCTTTGTAACTGAAACATTGCAAAATGGCTTGAATAAATGCTAATAGATTCTGGACTCAAATAATTATTGCCTAATGCATTCACATAATTTCTGGCCCCAATCCTGCAGTCAGACATTCTTAGGCAGATGCCTGTCGCTGCAGAGATCCTCAGTGCAACTCCTTCCCGGTGAAATGCACTGCTGCTGGGTCATGTTGGAATCATTGTTCACCTAAAGGGTTTTAGCACTACTGGAGAAATGTTGATTTGACAAAGCTGGCTAGCTGTACCTACCTGGCTCACATTTAACTTCTCTCCAGCCCACACATTGTCTTCCTTTGCTTCCTTGGCAGCGCCATTGGCTGGCACACAGATCCTCTCTAAGCAGCCAGAAGCACATTGTACAAGCTTCTCCCTAACAACCCTGCCAACTGGCAGCCATTGTGTTGTTTCAGATGGCAGTCCTTGTATGCAGCCCTCCTGTCTGCTTCCCTCTACTACGAACCTGTAACTTCCCTACTACTCCTTTCAGCTTACTGGCTACTTGCTTTTGTGCCATTTGACGCTGCAACTACCCAGCTGGTCCTGATTGCCAACCATACAGCACTTCTACTCTTGTTTCATCCTTTCCTGTTATAACCACATTGATCAGCCTATGTAATGGCTCACCCCACCTCCTAATTGCACCCCTTTGCCCCTCCCTTCCCCCTGGTTGTGTCACTCTTTTGAATCTTTCCGAAGCGCTGAAGAAATAGGAATTTCAAAATTATATGAATGCATTTTCTTTTAGCTGGGACATCATAGCTACATGGCCACTTACCCATGTAATTTTAAGTCTGTTTTCTTTTTCATTCAAGAAAAGGCAAATCTTTTTTTGCTAAGTGTCCAGCCCCTAATACTGGTACCATAAGTAATTGCCTAAAAGTTGTGTAACTTATTTAGGAATGAGTGAGAAGTTTGAGTTTCACCTAAAATATTTCAAGTGTGAGTTACAGGCAAATTAAAACATTTATTCTTGTGGTTGAAGTCACAGGGTTTCAACTGGTTTCATACAGAAACTATGAGTTGCTTGTATTTTCCCATGCAGAATCATTGAGTGTCCAGGGTCTGGAACAGACTCCCCCCCAGAGGTGGTACAATCACCTACCCTGGAGATCTTCCAAAAATGACTGGACATGCACTTTGCTGGGGTTATTTGACCCCAGCAATCTTTCCTGCCTAAGTGCAGGGGAGCTGGACCTGATGATCTCAAGAGGTCCCTTCCAGTTCCTAACCTCTATGAATCTCTCTGCCTGTGTTGCTTAGCAAGGATCATAGCAATCATGTAGCCTGAGATTTTGTGATGGCTCAAAACCTGAAAATCAGAACAGCTGTAGGCTTAACTGAAAACATTTTACTTGTGAACACATCAACCTTGTCAAGGCCTCGTCTTTGATGTATGATTACATTCAGTATTATCCTTTTTTTTCAAATATGTTGCATAATTGTGGCTTAATCCCTCACTTGTAAAACAACCAAAGGAAATTGCTCCTCCTCAGCATCTGATGTACATATTCATTGTCTGTGACATACATAGCACTGCACAATGGGACAAAAGGTAATATAATTAGTACTTCTTTGGAATAGGATGAAGAATGTAAAATAAATGCAGCTCTGCTATGTCTGTATGTGAGAAATGCTTCCTTTATCATTGAGAGAACTCTAGCATGCCTCTAGTTTATGATCAACTTTATCACTGAGCATTTGTTATTATTAACTATTCTCAAGGAAACATAAAGGTTTAAATTCGAGTAGGTGTAGCTCATTGCGTCTCAGCCCTCTCTTTCAGCAAACATGTTGATGTGCTTTTAGTATGCAGCATTTGGGCCAAAGTCTGCTCCTTTTCCTTCCAATTTCATTGGAGTTGCAGAGGTGAAAATGGGGGCAGAATGAAGTTGGTCATTTGTACTTCCATCTCTGTTTTGCCTGACTAGAGAGCTCTGAACTTCCATAGAGAAATGTCTGTCAATGATTTCAAGAGGGGCACTGCAGTTTGAAGATGAGAGCTGTGTGCCTGAAGAGACAGGCCTTTTTCAAGAGGAGAGAGAATCACTGCTTAGTTTCTAAATGCTAAATTACAGTCCCCCTACACTGCTGAATAGTTTTTTCACCCAAGTGGTTCTCCTGAAGTGAGGGAGATTCCTGTTTAAGAGCAGACCTGTCTAGTCTGGATCCCTGCTACAGCCTGGGGCACTATCTGAAACACGCCCTGTCCTGCTCTACATGCGAACTCTTGAACATGAGGCAATGCACCAAAGGCACTTTTAGTCTCGTGTGTTTTTCCTGCATGCTCAGGGCCACTCTAAGGCAGCTACAACATGTTCCTGGGATTTGGGGATGGCACAAAGCTAAATAGACAAGCCCCGAGTACCTGGTCACATTATGAGTGGAGGCTAGTCTACAGAACTGCTGTGTTGTACCATTCACACAAACTGACACCACAAGATGCTGCAGATGTTTTGTGATACAGAGCAGTATGTAACTTTAATGGATGTAAATGGATGTGAAAAAATGATATACACACACATACTAAATAAGGCAGGGTGGATTTGTACGTTATAGACTAATTAAATTATATATTTATAGGAAAGAAAAGAAACCCCTGAAGTAAGCCTTGCAGTAGATAAAATCATACTTCCTCCCTAAATGCTTCTTTTTCCTTGCTTTGCCTCTTATTTAAAACAAAAAACCCAAACAAACCCTGCTTTCAAAATTCTCTCCTGTAATAATTTAGATTATATTTAAATTGCACTGTATTTGGAAAAGGACCCACAAGGAAAGGATTCATTCTTTCCTAAACTTTTTTCTGTCTTCCCTTTGCTCCACGATTCATAGCTCCTTAGAAATGTTGCATCACAACTCCACATCATAGAAGTTCAGTTGCACACTAATTAAAACCATCATCTTGGACTTACGCAAGGAAAAACCAAGTCCCTGCAGTACACAAATCTGTAGGAATTTTTTTTTTTGAAAGCGTATGCATGTTTATTAGGGGGCTGTGAAACAGGCTGTATTTGATTTGGATTTGGCCTGAATCAGGGACAGTGATTCAATTTGTTGATTTGGATCACCGTCCCCGATTCTATGCTGATTGGAAGAATCAGCGATTCAGCTGTAGACACAGCTTTTAAATGTTTTTTCTACATACTTCAAGGTACCAGGCGTGGCTTGTGAATGCTGTGATGCTGGGGTGGATGGAGTGTCCCACAGGAGTGCGGGAGAGGGCTCCCCACATGCTCAATGGCAGACCCAGAAGTGGACCAGAAGTACTTTCGGTCCACTTCCGGGTCTGCTATTGAGCACGCGTGGGCCCCCCCACCCCCCTGCACTCCTGTGAGACACTGCATCCACCCCAACATCGCAGCATTCACAAGCCACTTCCGGGTCCACCGCCGAGCGCACTGCCCACCCCCCACATGTTCCCCTGGCTCGGTGATCGGCCACAGGGGAACCTCAGGTGCCCCTCAGACCCCGGAGGCACCAGTCGCTAAGTCAGGTGGGCTCAGGGGGGGCCCCCCTGCATGCTTCCCAGTGGACCCAGAAGTGGACCAGAAGTGCTTCTGGTCTACTTCCAGGTCTGCTGTTGAGTGCTCTGGGGAGCCCCCCTGTGCTCCTGTGGGATGCTCCATCAGCCCCAGCATCTCAGCATTCATGAGCCACCTGGTACCTTGAGGTATGTAGAAAAAACATTTAAAGCTGCGTCTGTGTCCAAATTGTCGAATCTTTCTGAATCTCTCCAAATCAGTTTGGAGGGTTCTGAATCGATTCAGAGAAATTAATGGGTCTCTTGATTCAATTTGGATTTCGAGATACGGCTACCGAAGAGGGCCAAATCTCCGCCAAATAGAATCAGGGACTGAAGTTTTGTACAGCCCTAATGTTTATGTCTCTGTAGCCAAAATGGTTCGTTTAATAATACTGCCTCTCTCTCTCTCTCTCTGTCTCTCTCTCCATTTCTCTTCCAAATTGCCACAGTTTTCAAGTGTTGTACTATGCTCTCTTGTTCTTATTACAATTAAGAGGACTGCAAAAACATTTTTTTTCCACAAAAGATTTCCTAATTTTGAGCTGCATTGCTTGGTGGCAGTTGGTGATGTGAAATTGGTTCAGGTCTCTGACTGTCTGAGCCTACCTTATCAGAAGTTTACTTAAAGCAATAGAGAGAGTTGAATAGGGGGTTGATTGACGGTTCAGTTCTCTGCTTCATTACAGATTTCCCTCCCTGCCACTCTTACTTTGTGCCCCTTGTTGAATACAGACTGTCATGATAATAATAATGATCTCACTTTCTTTGCACCCATAGCTCATCATTTCGGTTCGGAGTCACAAACCATCTTAAACACACTGGCCACAACACACCAAAACAAGAAATAATTTTGATCAGATCTGTTGCCATTAAGAATATTAAATAAAATTTGTGTTGCAACTTTTTCTTGTATTTCCCCTACTCATGCTTGTTTTCTAACTCTCAGTGCCCTGATTTGTCCCATGATTCACGAGCCACTGTTATTCATTCGCCCCTCGCTTTTGTACCTGATGCACGTTAATCAATTTGTAGCTTCCTCTTCTTATTAAATATACCTCTGGCCCTTATTGTCTCTCTGTTTTTAAGGTGTTTATTGAGTTCTGTTTTTATGATTTACAGTTTCACCTTTATTCCTCTTCACCTAAGTGGGTTTCTTTATCTTAGTCTTCTAGCCTCTCTCTCTCCATCTTTTTCCTTGCCTTTATTTGTCTTCCTGCATGCTTTTTCTTCCTTCTCTCATTTCTACATTCTAGTCTATGTTGTTTTACTTTCTGTTTATTTCTCCCTTGCCTTTTCACCACTGGTCTCATTTCTCTCCTGTGGAAGGTTCCCCACCTTGCTCTCCTCCTCCCTTACAAACACACTCTCTCATATCATGCCACCCCCCCCGCCCAGGCATATGAAACTAAGACACAGCTTAGTCTGTGCAGGCAGAGCGTAGCCTATTTAATCTGTTTTATTGAAAATGGAAACTCACAGGAGCAAATATTGTTCTCCCAGTGCTTTTGCTGAAAAATATACTAAACAGAACGTCTTTGTGATTCTTCTGATCCAGTCCATTTTCAACTGCTATGAGCCAACAAAGAGGGCCATACGGCAAATCATACTCCTTCATTCTTGCTTTGAATAATACTATTTTATTCAAGGTGAAAGGTTAATTAAAAGAAATGTTAGCTCCAGCATTTGCATAATGGTGATTTAAGTAATTTCATAGTGGCTGTTTATGTTCTTAAAATAATAGAGTATAGCCATCGTATGCTTTACTCCTCCGTTCACCCAAGTGAAATAAAACTCTAAAGAAAAAGAAATAGTTGAGGGAAGCATAATGTGATTTGCCTGGTGTTAGTAAATGTTTAAAGAAGATAGGTCTAGGTGTGATACTGTCATAGCCTCTAGTCAGAGTAAACTTGACTATTACTTTGGATGTCAGGTTGCCCTCATGGGCCTGTGATATGGGACATTCCTTTGTTGGCAGTGATATTACTCCATATGCCAAAGCAAAAAAGAAAGGGAAAGTAAAGTAATCCTGAGTTACTTATTCCAGTTTCCCTATGCAGTTCCTATGACTGACAGATATTTATACATGCCAGTTCTGGTCTATATTCACGTAGCTTAAAGTGAGCCAAATGAACATAGACCAGGTGTGGTAAATGGTTGTATGCACCCCTTGTGTATTTCATCATTGTTGGGTTTTTTTCTCTGTGGCTTGCTATACCTTTCAGCATGCATTTTTTCTGCATGCCAGATGGATCTAGTGAATCACAGCTTTATGCACTTCCCATCGCATAACCTTTCCTTCTTTGGTTCTAGGCCTCTATAAATTTCCCCCAGGGAAAGACATTCAAAAAGCCTGAGCCTGAATTGATTAAATCTTTACAGGTTAGTCTAACCTGCAAAGCTTGAACCAATTTGGAGGTGGACAGGCCTTCCCTTTTCATTCCAAAAATGCAGGCACATGCCTGCAGTGGCTCAGGTTTGAAGCCGGAGGGCACATGAGCAGCCCCCTCTTCCTTTCCACAGTGCTGACCTGATTAAACTCTCACCCTGGCCTGCACTGTCTCAGGCTTTTCCTCTGCTCGCTGCGCAAAGGGGTGTTCTGTCTGCTTTTGTCCTGTCTGCCTGTCCCAGTGAAATTTGTGATACACAGATGCCTCTCAGCATTAGCTAGCATACCACACGCCTAGGGTCTGTTGGGCTAGGGTCCATGCTGAGGGAGGAAGGGGAGAATCCCTCCTTGACCACTGAGCAGTGAGGGGAGCCAGGCAGACCCTGCTCTGCCTGCAGTCCCCCCAGAGCTCTGGCTCTGGAGGAGAGGGGAGGAACCTGCCTATTCTCTGGAGCAGAGACCACAGCCCAGTCCAGCCTAGGGCTGCAAAGCATCTGGGATGCTAGGGAGCTGGTTTAACTTAAACCAGAAAGGAGTCTAGGGCAGACATTGCATAAACCGGTTTGACCCAAATCTCATAGATTTCATAGGCATTAGGGCTGGGAGGGACCTCGGAAGATCATCGACTCCAGCCCCCTGCCCCAGGGACAGGAAGTCAGTTAGGGTCAAAGGATCTCAGCAAAATAAGTATCCAAACATTTCTTAAAAGAGTCCAGAGTAGGTGCTTGCACCACCTCTGGAGGAAGTCTATTTCAGGCCTCGGGGGTAAAGACATTTTTACTTATGTCCAACCTAAAACCATCTTGGAGGAGTTTGTGACTATTGTACCTTGTCATTCCTTGGGATGCTCTGGTGAACAGACGTTCCCCCAGATCCTGATGAACACTACTTATATGCTTATAGGCTGCCACCAGGTCACCCCTGAGCCTGTGCCTTTCCAGACTGAAGGACTGTGTCCCATGGCTCTCAGCCTCTCTTCATAAGGCCTGTTCTCTTGCTGTCTGATCATTTGCGTGGCTCTCCTCTGGACTCTCTCAAGCTTCTTGACATCCTTCTTGAATTGTGGAACCCAGAATTGGATGCAGTACTCCAGCTACAGCCTCACCAAGGCTGAGTACAGCAGGAGGATGACATCCTGAGATTTGCTTGAGAAGCATCTATAGATGCAAGCCAGAGTTTTGTTCACTTTACCAGCTGTGACATCACATTGTTGGCTCATGTTCATCTTGTGGTCAATCATGACCCCCCAAGTCTCTTTCAGCCATGGTGCTAGCGAGCGTAGCACTGCCGAGCCTATAAGTGTGCTGCAGGTGCCCCCCCCGAGGTGGAATATCTTGCATTTATCCATATTGAATGTTATCAGGTTTTTATCTGCCCACTTTCTAAGCCTATCAAGGTCAGCCTGGATCACCAGCCTATCCTCGGGTGTGGAGACTCTACTCCAAAGTTTGGTGTCATCGGCAAACTTGGCCAGTCCACATCTGACATCAGGGTCCACACCATTAATAAAGATGATAAAGAGTACAGGTCCAAGGACAGAGCCTTGGGGGACACCACTGGTCATGGAGTGCCATGATGATTCACTTCCGTCGACTAGCACTCTCTGGGTCTCACCTCAGAGCCAATTCCCCAGCCATCGGACTGTGATGTAGCCAAGGCCACAGTTGGCTAATTTTTCCATGAGGAGATCATGGGACACCAGATCAAAGGCTTTTTAAAGTCCAGATATATGATGTCAATCTCTTCTCCCTTGTTCAGGTGATATATCACCTGATCATAGAAGGAAATGAGATTGGTCAGGCAAGACCTACCCATAACAAACCTGTGCTGGCTATCCCTCAGGATGTTGCCATCAGCCAGCTTGTCAAGAATGGTCTCTCTGATAATTTTTTCCAAAATCTTACCAGGGATTGAGGTCAAACTGACTGACCTGTAGTTCCCCGGATCTACTTTCCTTCCTTTCTTGAAGACAGGCACCACACTGGCCTTCTTCCAATCTTAAGGTGCTTCACCTGAGTGCCACAAGTTCTCAAATATCCTTGCTAGTGGCTGAACTATGATGCCTGCCAGCTCCTTAAGTACCCTGGGATGTAGTCTGTCAGGAAATCAGTTAAGTCTGATACTGCATTCAACCAGGTTTATCTTAAACCAGTTTCAGCCATTTTGAAACTGGTATATGTACCCTGAACTTATGTTCTGTTACAGGTTTAAACCAGCTTCTGATCACTTAAACTGGTTTATGTGTAATGTCTGTCCCTAGCTTTGGAGATAGTTGCTCACTTATCTTCCACCACTCCCCTTCCTCTGTTCTAGTAATGCAAAAGCCACTGATAGTTTCTTAAGCTTCCAGCCTAATAGAATCCCCAAACAACTCCTTGGTCAGCCCCCCTGTCACCCGCAGTGTATGTAGCAGGTCAGGGGCAAAGAATAGCAGGCAAGTTAAATTTATTCCAGAAGTCTCCAGAAGGTGAGCAGATCTTTTTTATTCATTACTGGTTCAAGTAGACAACCCAGGATTGTGATGAAGTCTGTGCCTGGGAAGAGAATCAGAGAGCTGATTTCCCTCTCTATTGGCAGCCAGTTTATGCTTTGTATAGCAAAGAATTAGGCCCACCATAGAGGAAATGGGGCTTGAAGACTTCTTTCTTGGCCTTAGCAAAAGTATTTGGAAGCCTCCCAGTCTTTCATGAGTAGCATATGTCATAAAATCCTCCTGAATTTGTCCTCTGCATGTCAGGAAACTGAGCTGCAACACTAGCTTGGCAGGAATTGGTTTTACCATTTCGTGAATATTTATGAGATTTTGAAAATAGTTGTCACTAATCAGAATGAAAAAATTAAAATCTCAAAAAAATTAACAACCTAACAGTTCCCCCAAATTTGGAATAGTCAGTCGAAGTGTTTCGTGTTAGTACTTTCAAAACACTTTTATTTTGATCTCAAACCATTTGAAAACAATCCTCTTTGTAATCCAATAAATCAATAACGCAAACTACAAAGCTAAACATTTTAAAGGAAATGTTTTGTTGTTTTCAAAAGTATCCAGTTGAAACTAGATATTTGAAAATTTCAACTCTTGCATTATAAAATATGTCACATTAGGAAGCTTTCAAAACAAGTCATATCATGTGAACAGTTTTGGTTTTCATAAATTGGCATTTCTCAATGAAATAATGGTTTGGAATATTCCCAACCAGCTTTAAAAGTGACTAATAATGGAAAAACTTACGGTTCTGTTCCAGTATCTGAGTTTGAAACCTTCTTAATTCTTTCTATGGAAAGCTCATAACAGATTCAATTCCATATTGCCCTCAGTTTAAAATACCCACGAATTCAGTAAAAGCACATACCATGCTTCATATCACCTAACTTTTCTTAATTTAGAATTTAAATGTGTAAGTGAGAGTAGGTAGGATTTTAAAAAAAACTATTCTTTGATTTTTTTTCATCTTGTGTTTATCTTGGTAGACACAGATGCCTGCAGAGGTGAAATATGAAGACAGAGATAGAAAAAATAAATGAGAAAAATGCAGAAATGGTAATGATAGGAGATTTTTGTCTGTCAAGCAGATGCAAGATATTATGACTTCTACATTATTTGGGAAGTGTGTTTGTTCCACTTAAGCAGATGGGCTAGGGTGATGATTTTTGGGGGTATATTTTGATAACTGTTGATAAAATGAAGTGTATTGCCTTAAATGCTCTTTTACTCCCTGTGTAACTCCCTGCTGTGTAACTAAATGCTGTGTAATTCCTTGCTGACTCCCTCACTGGTCAGGAGCAGCAGGGGGAGGGGGTGGGGGGGACCCCTCCCTAATCAGAGCGTCCTGCCGAGCCATGCCCCCCTCAGCTCAGCACTGTGGACGACTGCTCTAGCACCCACCAGCTTCTAGCCTGAGCCACTGCAGGCATGCGCCTGCACGTTTTCAATCCACAAGGGGTGTCAATGCTGTTACAAACCAGTTCAGCCTAGCCAGGTTAAACTAACCTGCAAAGACTGAATCAATTCAGGCTCAGGCTTTTTGAATGTTGGTCGCTGGCCTTAGAAAACTATGAAGTCAACAGATGCAACACAAGACATAATACCCTAGTCTGGCACAGGTAAAGCAACGGGACTATATAGTGTTATAGTGTTAAGGTTATTAAAAATATGCTCTAGAGCATCCAAGATGAGGGCCATGTCTCCCACTACAGAGGAAGGCAAAAAAACCCAAAGTCCATATCAATTTGATCATGGGGTAAAATTCTGTCCTGACCCCAAACATGGCAATCGGTCTGATCCTGAGCAGAGAGGCAAGGCCCTCTAGCTGGGAAAGTGTGGGTTTAAGTCTCAGCAGAAGCATTGGCACATCCCAGTCATAATCCCCCAGTCTTGGCTGCAGCCAACACCCAATGCCTCTGAGGGAGATTTAAGAAAATCCCTGATGCACATAGCAACAAGAGGGAAAAAATCCCCTCCCAGACCCATGCGGCAACCAGCAAAACCCAGAAACATGAGACATACCCCTAGCAAAACATAGGGATAGCTATGTCTAGATCATCCCTGACCAATACCTGTGCAATCTCCTTTTGAACACCTCCAGTGATGGAGAATCCACAACTTCCCTAGACACTCTATTCCACTGCCTCCCTGTTCTAACAGTGAAAAAGTTTTTCCTGATACCCAATCTAAACTGACTTTTCTGCAACTTCAAGCCATTAGTCCATGTCCTACTCACTGCAGCAAAAGAGAAGGTGTTTTCCCTCTTCTTTATGGCAGCCCTTCAAGTATTTGAAGATTGCTAACTCTCTTAAGTGCCCTTTCTACAAACCAAAGATGCCTAGCTCCTTCAGC
The DNA here is from genome assembly GCF_000455745.1 of Alligator sinensis. Lineage (NCBI taxonomy): Eukaryota > Metazoa > Chordata > Crocodylia > Alligatoridae > Alligator > Alligator sinensis. The sequence continues at coordinate 853,959 of NW_005842232.1, read as the reverse complement.
TTTTTTTCATATGACTTGCCTTTCAAGCCCTGTACCATTTTTGTTACCTGCCCTGAACCCTAACTTCTCCACATCCTTTTAAAAATGTGGAGCCCAAACAGTACAAAGTACTCTAGATGAGGCATAACCAGTGTCAAGTAAAGAAGCACTATCACCTCCCATGTCTTTACCTAATGCTCTTACTAATGCATCCAAAACCTGTATTCTTCTTTTGTGCAGTTGCAGCACACTGCACATTTATGATGACACTGTGATTTTCCAAGACTCTCAGATCCTTCTCCATAGTGCTGCCATCTAACCAAGTATCACCCATTTTGTATTTATATTTTTGATTATTCTTCCCAAGGTCTAGCACATTTGTCAGTGCTGAACTTCATCCTGTTAGTTCCAGCTTAGCTTTCCAAATCCTTCAAACTCCTTCTGAATTGTGCTCCCATCTTACAACATATTCACAATCCTTTCTAATTCCTTGTGGTTTGCAAACTTGCTCAAGGAGCTTTCTGTACCAGCATGGATCTATTTATAATTACCCTTTGCTTGTGGCTGGTAAGCCAGTTATCTATCCACCTAATCATAGTTTTGCCTAACCCACATTTCTCACTGTTGCTTATAAGGTCATGTGGGACCTTGTCAAAAGCAGCCTTGCTGAAGTCCAGATACACTGTATCCACAGCATTCCCTTCATTCACCCTAGTAGGTACTTTGTCAAAGATCAAATTGATTGACATGCTTTGTCCTTGGTAAATCCATTGTGATCAGCCTTTCTTTGTGATCAGCCTTTCCTCCTCCAGATGCTTGCAAATGGACTTCCTTAGGATATGCTCCAGTAACTTCCCAGGTATTGAGGTGTGGCTAACTGGGCTGTACTTCCTCAGGTCCTTCTTGTTGCCTCTTCCAAAGGAGGGGCACTGCATCGATGCTTTATTCAGTTAATGTTGCCCTTCACACAATCCGCTTCCAAAGCTTTATATAATAATTGTATGATCATTTTTTCAGATATAAAATTCAAATGTTTCAAATAGCCAACAATTTTTTATATATTAGGCAAGCACAATTCAGACTTTTTTACAGAATACTTTTTATGCAAATACAAAAGTATCTACTGCTGTGCATCCTATTGCAAACATGGCAGCAATTGCCTTTGATTGCAAAAATTGACTTAACTGGCCTGGAAAATTAGCATACTTGTAAAGGCATAAATCATAAATAGAGCAAATTAATCTAAAATCTAAGTGGCCTGTTATATTAGCATACTAGTTCACTCATTCATCCCAAAGATATAGTCAGCACCTATCTGCTAAATTAAATTTCAGTTCATCCACCCTGTTAGAATTGCAGCATATGGCTTAGCCCTCATAAAGGTTGCTGCTGAATCTATGGATGTCTCCACTGGGGGAACATGAGCAAAGATTTCAACACTAAATGAAATGCAGTAATCAAATTTATTACCATATTTTTATCCTAGCATATCCTAATAGTGGTGTGTCCATCATCAGCCTGGAGCTCATTAATACAATACCAGACTTTGCAAACCTATGACCTACTAATGTGCCTCTCTCATCCATCACAACATTACATTCTTAGCACCAAGGAGGAGTTACCAGGCTTAATAGGAAGTTCTAATGTGATAGGAAGAAATGCAATACCTTTGGTTAGATGTGTTGTGCTACTGCTGCTAACCTTCTTACTCCACAATGTGAATTTTCTCTGTGGGCAAACAACTCTTTACAAAGGAAGAGAGAGTGGATGTCTTTTGAAGGCAAGATTTGTTTCTGGGTTGTTGTTTTTTTTGAAATGGCAATAAAAGTCATCAGTAATTTGAAAGTCAATGTAATAAAATAGCTTGACAGTAAGTAGAGGGGGAAAGTCACTCTGGAGAGGTGAAGGACAGTTTAACTGCTGCTTTTGAGTGGAAGAAGCCATACAAGTTGAGTGAACCTCAAAGAGCTTCAGAGTTCAGGTTCTGGGCACTTATTCAAATGTTTTTTTTAGCACCTCCACCAAAATCTTCCACCTCCCATTGACTTTGCACTCTTTTCTTCTGTCATCTGGGATGCTGTATAGAATATTCAGTTTAGTTAAGTCCCTCTTTTCTCCCAGGAGTGACCAACTGGCCTAATCTTTTCCAGCAGTTTTTAAGAGGCAAGCAACATTCTGTTAGTCCTTAGCAGCAGGTCTTAAGAAGAATCCCACTTGTTCTAACTGTATTTCCACTTCTGACCCTTAAAACATTATGCGTCTCAGAGGACACTCAGCATATTTAAAAAGAATTAGAAGCAGCAACTGAGGGACTCAAAGAGTATTTCACCTCCTGTTGCTAAAAAACATGTACATACATGCATGTATACATACATACATAGGGTGACCATACATCCTAGGCAAACTGGGACAGTCTCAGCTTCTGTAGTCTGGTCCCAGCTGGTTGGTCAAAAGTCCCAGAGGAGAGCCTGGCAGGGATGCAGAGCAGCATGGTGCACCAAGTAGGCAGGCGGACAGGCATTGCTGCTGCTGGTTGGGGGCAATGTGGGCAGACTGGAGCGGGGTGGCACCTACTCCAGTCAGCCCACTTGCTTGGCACTCCATGCCACTCCGCATCCCTACCAGATGCTCTAAGACTATTCACCAACTGGCTGGGATTGGACTATAGAAGCCAGGACTGTCCCAGTTTGCCTGCAACACATGGTCCCCCTGTACATACATAGATAATAAGTGCTGGACCCACTAAAAAGGAGAAGTGGGGCAGATGTTTCCCATGAACAAGTGGGACATAGGTCTCCTCTCCTTCCAGATTTAGAATTATCAGTGAGTAATTTCTGAGTAACAACTGAAAAAGTTCTTTTAAAATACATAACATGAGGGAAAGTGGAAGGTTGGGTCTGTTGCAAGGAATCATTTAAAGCAGTTATAAGAAGATAACTGGAGAAATTATTATCCCACTTTTTGCCTGCAGAAAAGAACACATTGTGGCACACATGTGAAATGGGTGTGTGTGTGTGTATACATATATGCATGCATATACACACACACACATATATGCAACAAAGGTTTGGTGGTGAACAAGGGGCAAGAGAAGATTCATTTCCTATTGCATCTAAAACATTTCCCTGTGAACAGGCCATCATCCTTAGAGAAATGGTGCTTAATGATGCAGCTGTGAGGTTAGTTTAGAATATTTTTGTATTTTTAATTGCTTCTCAAATAGAGATGGTTGAAAACTTTCATCAAAACTTTTATTTTTACCAGAAAATTGGATGTTTAATCAAACAGAATTTGTTGCAAAAATTGTCTGTTTTCTGTTGACATCATTTTCCACTGAAAAATCAAAAGCCTTAAGATGCTGATTTGGGGAATTAGTACCAGGGTGACTGAGGGGTTGTAGCTTGTATCTCCCGTGTTCCCATTCTTTTCTGCACAGAGGGTCCCCTGGCTAGGGTATATCTCCCACAATGCATTCCGGCTACCTTAAGTCTCCAAGGGAGTGAAGACTGTGGGTACGTGCAGGTGTTTCTAGGAAGTGATTTACAATCACACAGCTTACTTTAAGCCACATGATCATAGATGAGTCCCCACTTTTGCAAATGTTCACTGCTGCATGGAGCCACGCTGGGAACACAATCGAAGTAAATCAGGGTTGGGGGAGGGATGAGAAGGATCGGGGTGGGGCTAGCAGGTCCAGGAGCAGTTTACCTAATCTAACCTCTCTGATAATCTGTACAGACCAGCATGTAGGTTAACCTAACCCTAATTAGGTTTATCTAAGTGTAACATCTACAGTAGATCCTGCGGTGTGTTTGCCAGAACACCTGGCCTGTGGACAAGAGTGGGAGTTTGAGGTCCATGAACTGAAACTCCTGTGAGGCCTTGCAACAACATCTCCAAATAAAAATACTTTGATTTTTTTAGATGAATTATTCCAGTCCTACATTATCCCTCTCTCTCTCTCTCTCTCTCTCTCTCACTTGCTCGCTTACTAAGAATTCTGCAGAAATTCTACTTCTTCATTTTGGACTAGGTTTACAGTCAATTGTTCTTCCTTATAAAGAAACAAGTAATCCTGTAGGTAGTGAGGCCACAAATACAACATAACAGATAGAATTATAGAAAGTTAGGGTTGGACGGGACCTCTGGAGGTCATCTAGTCCAAACTCCTGGTCAAAGCAGGACCATCCCCAACTAGATCATCCCAGCCAAAGCTTTGTCTAGCTGGGTCTTGGAAACCTCCAAGGATGGAGATTCCACCACTTCTCTGGGTAACCTGCTCCAGTGTTTTACTAACCTCCTAGTGAGACAATTCTTCCTAATATCTAACCTAAACTTCCCTTGCTGCAACTTGAGACCATTGCACCTCGTTCTGTCATCTGCCATTACTGAAAACAGTCTAGCTCCATCCTCTTTCAAACCTCCCTTCAGGTAGGTTCATTTTTACTCTGAGGTTCAGAGGGATGGGATGGGATTAGAAAACCCATGCTAGGATTAGGACATGTGTCTTCCATGGGGTCCCCTTGGGCACAAACAAGCACTCATGGGACCTAAGTTAAGTTTAAGTTGCTTAGTTTAAGAGACAGACTAGTAGAGCACTTATACACATTCCCAACGCCTGCTCCAATGCATTCTAATTAGAATCCCTTCCAAGCAGACTCGATTAATCAAGTCTTCTGGAAGATTGTAATTAGAATACTCCAGCAGGATCAGCATCACATGTACTCAGGATCTGCACATTTCAAAATGGTGATGGGGGCACTTTAACTAAAGCTCATCGGATGAGCTTTAGTTAAAGAGCCCCCTACTGCCATTTTGAAGCACAGGACACTGAATACATGCGACACTGCAAGCATTTTAATTAAAGTGGCTTCTGAAAGCCACTTTAATTAAAATGCCCTCTCCCCATGCTGGATGCTATCATTAACAGACATGAGGGCCTCTGGTTAGGAGCTGAAGAGCCAGGCTTTAGAAGCTGCAGCAGTCATACTACGTGTCTTTCCCTCCAGCTTCTGTATAGAATAAATTTTCAAGATCAGCCAAGAAAAACTTCTTTTAAATATCTTGTAGAAACCTTTTTAACTTTCGATACATTATTGTGCCCTACTGCCAAAAGATTCTCTTGGTGTGGGCCTTGATTGAACTGCTCATATTTAAATGTGCATCCTGTCTTCTCTTTGTACCTTGCCACTTCTTTTACCACTAATTGATTTTCAGTCACAAATAATGCAGGGATCCATTTACTTTGTTATAGAGTTACAGAGAATATTAAGAAATTTAAAACCAGCAGCACAGGTCAAGGCAACAACAATCATTTTTCACCTGCCTCTTGTGCTAGCAGTTCGAAATGCTGGTCACAGAGCACCTGAGTCCCTCTGCTTAGCTCTTGTTCTAAAGCGGAATCATAAATGGCACTTCTAAGACTTCAGAGATGTTGTATCTTTGGAGACCTTGGAGATGTTGTAGCTTTATGCACTTTGAATATAATTTTGTTCTTCCATAAACAGCTTAAGGTCAAACAAAAATTGTATGATAAAAAGGCCACAAACCAAACAATCTTCCCTTACAACAGATAGTGACACTATAAATGCTACCACTGTATATGTTGGTGTATTTAAAATATCTGTAGGATGAGAGGGTCAGGCCTGGATCCCTCTGCTCATACAGTTTAGCCTTATCCTTTGATATGCTGAGCATGTCATGCAGATGCTCAATGGCCTACCTTCTACTCAAATCCATGAGAGTAAGCATGCTCAACCCCACTCAGAAATGAAAACTTATGTTACAAGGGTACTTCTTTTATGGATTGTGACTAACATATTTCATGTGATCCTCTGAAAATCCATTGACTGCCTTTTGGTAAGGTGGACTGGCAATATTTTATTGTTCAGCACCACTCTCCAGAGCTTTGGTTTCTCTTCAGATCGCATGAATCTTCCAACTTCCAGTTGCCAGAATGAGAAGAAAAATCTTTAAGTCTAGAATATGTAGCAAGCATTTCGAGGCACCAAGCTACAGTGAAGATGTAGCTAATTTTAAAATAGGGTCACTAAAATTATAGGTTACTTTACTTTCTGCAAAATTATGCAAGAGTTAGTTGTAGCTTTGCATTACTTCTGAGACAGCCTGTGGTTATGGTGCCACAGAGGTTGCAAAGGTAGAGTAAGGAGCCCTGTTGCTCACCTGAAGAGGCTTCCCATATCACAACTACCACTGCAAAGTAGGATGAAGCCTCCAGACAGAGTTGCCCTTGGAGGGCTGAAGTAAATGATTCCCTATGATGCAAAAGGAAACCAGGAAACAGACTGTGATTTTTCTGGCTGCTTATCACCTTCTTGGAGAATGCAACAATGATCTGCCCCTTACAAGAGACTTGTAGCAAAGCTCCTATTTGGCTTGCTGATTTATTTGCATGGGATTTTGGCTTGACAAATGTGCACCATTCACATTTTTCATTGACTTACTTTAGGTGTTAACAAGAATTTATTACTTGAGTTTCTACGTCTGTAGAAAACTGCTGCTTCCAAAATATGGGCTTGTGCCAACATCTACATATGGGTTTGTTTCCTGTGAGTGTGGACAGTCTTTAATTATTGTGGAAATGACCCATGAATAGTAAAAGCAGATAAGAAATGGGGAGACCAGTCAGACCAGTCATTTCCTACTTTAAAATTTTTTTTTTTATAAGGGACAGATATTGAAGGGTGATAGCTCCCTTAAAAAATCTGACCTTTGCTACCTACCTGCATAAATTCCAGATTTTGGCCCTTGTCCAGACTAGAAAAGTAAAAGTAAGTCTCTTAATGGGTCACTTGAGTATATTAGGAAGAGAGCACTAAACATATTAA
>NW_005842232.1:841900-847101 GCF_000455745.1 Alligator sinensis | reverse complement strand
TTCCTGCTGGCAAGACCCATTCTAATTTAATTTTTATTAGTAATGTTTATAATATGGTGCTTTAATATTTCTTTTCAGACTGTACAAATACAAAAATAGAGCAAAAAAATAAAAAAGCATTATACAGGCTGCTATAAGAACAGTACATAAGCAAAGTGACTGATTCCAGAGAAAGGGAGCAACTCTGTTCAGTTTATCCTTTTCTTTCCACTGTACTTTGGTATGGGGTATCTAGCTAGAATGGCTAAACAGTCCAAGTCTGGCTGTTAACTGGCTATTCAAGAAATCTTGGCATTACAAACTAACACATGCAGGGCTTGGCTCTTAGCCAGTGTAAACTGATGTAGCATGATTGACTCCTCTAACCAGCTGAGTATCTGACCAAGGCACCAGCCTGCTACATAGTTGTTATTGTATCAACTCAACCACATAAAGTCTGCATTTTAGGCTAGATACAGACATTCAAAAAGCCTGAGGTGGATAGATATATGTTATATGGTTTTCTGTAAGTGGCATAGTTTAGATTGGTAGCAAACAGAACAGACATTCAAACTTTGGTGGGGTGGGGGCAAATCTTAGACCAGGTTCCACCATTTTCAAACCTGTGTGTGTCAAATTTCTATTCTGTTACAGGTATAGACCAGTTTCTGATCATTTATACCGATAAAAGGGTAATGTTTGTACCTGGCCTGAATTCTGGTACCTGAAGTTGGGTCATATTTTTAGAAGAAACCTATAACTTGTACACAAAATTAACACAGGGAAGTACAAGCTGGTTAGGGAGCACTTGAAATAACTAACCAGACATGTCAATTATAAATCAGTTGTAGATGCGGTTGGGAGTAGAGCAGGTACTTTACAAAGCATCTCTTTAACGAAATAACAGATAATTTGGTATATCAATTTCTTTAAATACAGCTCTGTTTTACTCTTATGTATGTCTGCTTGTTTGAGCTGTTTGGTTTAAGCACCAGTACATGTATTCTGATTTCTTCCCTGTCTGCCATTACTTGATTTGGGCTGAACTTTACTTACATCAGTGGAAAATGACAACTGAAAATTGTCTGAGCAGTGACTAGAGAAGTTAAAGATATGTAGTACACAAAAGAAATCTGCAGAAACATAATGAGCAATGTTTTAGATATTGAGTTTAAATATCATAATGAGAAAATATTAAAATTTATAACAAATCTCCAGAAGAGATGTACCTAGATTCTGCAAGCATCTATGTAAAAATATTCTAAAAACTGCAAAATATTTTAGCAGTCTTAAAAGAGCGCTGTAGATGCATGCATTTCACTCTACAGTAGGGGTGCACTGATAGAGATTTTTGGGGAGGCATATTGGCCAATGCCAGTCCAATTTCTAATACACAGCCTGGCAGCTTGAAGAGCAGTGTCCAGTTGCAGGACAAAGCTGCAGCTCATCCAGGGGGCGTGAAGGGAGGGGGTTGGCTCCTGCTGCTGCGTGCACCCTGGGAGGGCATGGGGGGCATGTGCCCCCCGGATCTGTGTGGGGTGGAGCAGCTGCTGCTGTAGGCTGGGGCCATGGCTGCGCTGGGCTCTTCCTGGTCTGGTCTGGGCTGGGCTGCGCTGGAAGCGGGCAGTGGCGGTGCTGGGAGTGGGGCTACGGGGGGGCTGCAGCCACCCCAAAATTTGCTCTAGCCCTCCCAACCGCCCCTCCCAGTTTGTGATTCCCACCCTGCCCCAAGCACAGCACAGCCCAGCCCCCACCAGGAAGAGCTGGTCACAGCCTTGGCTGGCCCCAGCCCACAGTGGCAGCCTGCCCCACCCTTCGAAGATCCAGGGGCACATGCTCTCTCCATGGCCTCCTGGGGTGCACACAGTGGTAGAAGCCACTGCCCTCCATGCCCCCTGGACGAGCCACAGCTCTACCCCACACCTGCCCAGCCCCAGCCCCATTCCCTCCCTCATCATGGAGGCCTTGATCTGCACCCCCCGCCCATGCCCCTTCCCTCCGCCCTCCTCTTCCACAACAGACTTACCAACTAAATCCAGCTCTCCAAGATGCTGGGCTGTTCTCTTTGCTGCCTATGTGCTGCGTTGCAGCTGCACGCATGCACGGTGAATTTATTGACCACATTATCAGCCACATTAGGCCAATTTCTAATAGTCAATTTTCTTTATATCGGTGCCAATCCGATATCGGGCCAATATATCAGTGCACCTCTACTTTACAGGAAAACAAAATTTAAAACTTAGACAGCATTGTAAGTGATAATACTTATTTTTTTATATTGTTGACTAAACAAAGCTCATGTATTACAGTGTTCATAGATAAATCATTAAGGAACTACAGTCATTTTAGTCCAGCTTGTGCCTTAGAAACTAATTCATGCTATGACACATTGAAAGTTTGCCCATGGCCTTTCATTATAAAATCCCAGCATGTTACCCACACTTTGTAGCAGTTGCCAAGTTTTTGATGGGGCGCACACAGCAGCCCAGCTGTCCTATAATTTGATTTAGTGCAATAGGCCGTGTAGCCAAATTAACTCATTCGAAACTGGAGAGTCTATTTGGTGGATGGGGGGGACTATCACAAATTTGACATGTACAAAGGCTACTGTTAGAAAATCCAGCATTAATGAGGTTTCAATATAGCTGTGTATATTATGTGCTCATCACACTTAGTTTGGCTCAAGCAAAAGGAGTCTGGAAAAAAACTTTCTGGATATTAGAAATAGCACTGTTCTAATTGTATGTCAGTTGGTGCGTCAGTCTCCCTCCAGGTGAGTGCATGAGATAGCATAAAGCAAACAGGAAAATTAAGTTAAGAAAATCCTCTTGTCTCTTCTCACAGGTGCAGAGCAAAGTAATGTTTACTGTGTACTCAGCAGTACTTGTGATTACACCACTACTCAGTGGCCTATATACACCTTGGGCTGTGACTTGTCAGACATTATAATCTAAGCAGTATTTTATCGGGTCCAAAAAAACAAGAAAAAAACCCCACCTTTCTGACTAGAGCAATTTGGATTTCTTTCTCCAAATAAAAATGTAAAAACATTTCATCTTCATCAAAACCCCCAAGGGTTTACCACAAAATGGAATTTTACATTTTTGGCCATATTTCAGGGTTTCATTTTTTTCAGTTAATGTCTAAATTTTCAAGGGAGTGCACAGTGCTTTTGCAAATAATTTGGCTAATAAAAGAACACACTTCCTGCAGAAAAAAAAGAACTAGGGATTTTTGTTATTGTTGCTTTTTCAATCAGCCCAGGACTAACACTGTGTAATCAACGAAAAAATCAAAGACATTTTCATAACAATAAGGGAGTGATTTGCCTCTGATGCTTTGGCCAAATGTCAAAATGACTAATTAGAATCAGTCTACCTTAATTCTCCCTTTAGTTTCAGGTGAGTAATTTATTATTTACCTTCCCTACTCAGTTAGTATGTGTGTGCTGATTCAGAATGCCCCCTAGAGGGGATTTCTTTTCACTAGTGAAAGAAATATCACTGTATATACAATTTTACTGTAAAGCACTTAACAACTGTCGGGAAGGAAAGGGTTATGGAAATATGAAATTATTTAGATTATTGTCTATAAATTATGTGCATCAATACAGCAGAGGTGTTTTGTTCATAATACTGCAGCAGGGACATAGAAAAACTGTGCAGAAAGTGTGAGAGCGCAGCTAGTAGTGTGCTGCAAGGTTTCATCATTATTGAAATGAATAGGCTAGGAGGCAAAATTAAGGTTGTTTGATGTATATGATACTACCTGGGTTTTTTTGAGAGGAATATATCTATGGTATCTGCATGTCCCTGAGGAAGGAAAGGGGAGTTTCATTAGTTAGCCAAGGTAAGACTAGAAATGACAGAATTAAATAAAATTGCAGATTAAATAGCCTCGAACAGCATTAAGACCAGCAAACAGGGAAATAGACCAGCTTCAGAAACAAAAAATACAACTAAAATTATTTATAAGCTGAAGGTCACAGCTTTTCACATGTTCCTTTTGAAGATAGTCCAGTAACACTAGATCCCTGAAAAATGCAAAACAAGAAAGGAAATGGACTGCAGCTGACCAAACTGTGGTGCTCATCCAGACCTCTATGCTGTCAGTATCAAGTTTTTTAATCCCTCCTATCTTCTCTGCTGCCTTGCAACTTGCAAAATGCATTTGCACCCATGCAATCTGGTATAAAAAGCTATCATGTTAATGTGGTAGCATTTTCTATTGGTGAGGCACTCGTAATCATGACTATGCCAGAAGCAAGGCAGTGGAGAATAAGGCTCTTGGAATTTGTGGGCCAGATACTCACAGGGAATGGGGAGTTACAGGTGTCTTTTACAGATTAATGAATATCAGGTTTTATGGAACTATTCCACTAGCTAGGATAACCTCAGTGCATTAGCTACTGGCCTTGTCCTACTTGTAAACCCCTACACTGTTGTACTAGCCCTACACTACTGAGGCTTGCCGATGACAGCTGCTGCCTCAAGATATATTTACATCCCTTTTGTGATTCTGCCCCATGGGGATTTATTAGGACCTGAGAAACTGACTCTGAGTTTGCATGACTGAAATATACTTGAATCCTAAAGTGACATTTTGAGTTCCTGAGACCAGAATACGGGCAGTACTATCATAATCTATGATAGTACTGCAGTACTTTGACGACTACTAAGTAACCTTTATCTTTATGCAGCAACACTTAAAGTGGTGTGCTTCATTTTTAAACTCTTCTGTTTCAGTCATAGACCCAGGTGATATCTATGTAATGGCTGAACTATGTCATGTATTATCAGGGATCTGGGTTTCCCATTTTCCACAGGTAAACAGAAAAAACCATGGATTTCCTCTTTTAACTGAGGAAAACGGGGATTTTTCATTTTGATGGAGAAACATGCAGATTTTCAACGTTTGCAAAGAGCTCTCTGCAGGCTGGTAGAGTTTCAGCCTTTAAGGGGCTGGGGAAGTGGGAGGAGGGTCAGGCAAGGAGCACCATGTGCATGTGTACATGTATGCATGCACATGGCCAGCAGGCACCTGGAGAACAGCTCCCACAGGTAAGTCTGGCAAGGAGAAGGGGGATTGTGGCTCCATAGGGAGGGAGGGAGGGAGTTGGCCAGGCAGTGTGCGGGGCTTGGGGCCTGAGGCTGGAATGCGCAGCCACAGAGCCCTGGTAGGGAATGGGATGGAGCTGCAGGGGGCTCGTCCCGGGAGGGGGG
>NW_005842232.1:778771-841890 GCF_000455745.1 Alligator sinensis | reverse complement strand
TTCCTGGGGTGGTAAGGAGGGGCAGGTGCTCCCCATATCTGTGTGTGGGGTTGGCTGCCAGCTGTGGGCTCAGGCTCCCTGCCCTGCTGTGCCCCCGCCCCACCACAACCACACACACACACACACAATGGGGGCCTCTGCAGCCCAGCAGGTGGGAACTGGTGTGGCAGGGCAGAGTGGGCTTGGGCAGGGAAACTCCTTGCTGCTGCAAGCCCTCAGCCACCCTGAAGAAGTGCCCCCTGCCTGGCTGGCAGCAGTGAGGGTAGCAGCGTGGAGTTGTGTCCCTCACTGCTTTTGGGTGGCCAGCAGGCACGTCACCAGGGTGGTGCAGGGCTTGCAATGGTGAGGAGCTTCCCCACCCAGCCCCACTCTTCTCTGCCATGCTCAGTCCCACCTGCTGGGCTGCAGAGGCCCCAGAGGGAGAGCAGCAGGGCAGGAAACCCAAACCCACCGTGGGCAGCCTGCACTCCCCTTCCATGGGCTCCACTCCAGCAGTGCCACCTGTGGGGGAGAGGAAGCCAGGCTTCACTCCCTGCTGGGGCTGCAGAAACTGCTGGCTCCTGCAGGCAGCAGCCAGGGCTTGGGTGCTGCCGGCGCAGTGGGAGAAGGCTGTGGACCTGGGACCCATGGCCCATAGCTCTGGCAGCTGGAGGCCCCCTCCAAAAGGGGTGAGGGTGGAGGCCACCAGCAGGGCTGGGAGGCTGAGTGGGGAGTGAGGGGCTACAACAGGGCCAGGGGGGCTGTGACTGGGGAGTGAGGAGCACCAGCAAGGCCAGGGGGCTGTGGCTTGGGAGTAAGGGGCCTCTATCTGCATCATGGTGAGCTAAAGGGGCGGGGGGAACTCGGATTTGCCATGATAAAAAGCCCAAAATCAAATACCAAAATTTACAGGTACTTAAAATGTATTTTACTATTGCAATTGCTCCTTGTTCTGTAATCTGTTGCCACTGAGAACAATCTAGCTCCATCTTCTTTCAAACCATCCTTCAAGTAGTTGAAAGCTGCTATTAAACCCCCTCTCAATCTTCTCTTCTCCAGACTAAATAAGCCCAGTTCCCTCAGCCTGTCCTCAAAAGTCCTGTATCCCAGCTGCCTAACCATGTTTGTTGCCCTCTGCTGGACTATCTCCAGTTTCTCCACATCCTTTCTGTAGTGGGGGACCTAAAACCGGACATAGTACTCTAGATGTGGCCTCACTAGGGGAAGAATCACTTCCCTTGATCTGGTGGCAACGCTCCTACTAATGCAGCCCAATATGCTGTTGGTCTTTTTCACAACAAGGGCACACTGTTGGCTGATATTCAACTTACTGTGCACTGTAACCCCCAAGTCCTTTTCTGCAGAGCTGCTGCTTAGCCAGTCAACCTCCAGACTGTACCAGTGCATCGGATTGTTCTGTCCTGAGTGTAGGACTGGTCAAAGGAGCCAAAGCCCTGCTGGTGACACCTTTCATTGATTTGCAGGCTGTCCCCAGTCCTGCCTGTGCCCTTCCCCTTGACTGGAAGAATCCAAGGGAGCACCTGAGCCCCCGCCCCTTCACACTTGCACCCAGAGCCCTATAATCACTTTCGATCTCTGCAAGCTCACCCCTGGCAGTATCACTGATGTTCTCAAGGATGACCAGCATGGGGTAGTAGTCAAAGGGCTGGAGGAGTCTTGGTAATCCTTCCATGGTATCTCACATCCAGGCTCCAGGCAAGCAGCAGACCTCCCAAGACAACAGGTCACGCTGACAGATGGATGCTTTTGTCTCCCTCAAAAGGGAGTCTCCAACCACCACCACCCATTGCTTCTTCTTGGTGGCAGTGGTCTCAGTCCTTCAAACCTTGGGAATGCCTGGTCTGTCCTCCTGTACCAATGGAACATGCTCGTCCTCCTCTGCTCCATATCCATTCTCCAGGTAAACTACTGCAGGTGAAGATGAAGATTTCTGCTTACTGCCTGAGGTCACAAGCTTCCACCTTCCCAGGAGTCTGTCCTCTCCCTTCTCTAGCACTGCCTTTGGCAGTCCTTCCTCTACAGTCTTAGAGATCACCTTCAGCATCAAATCAATGAAGTTCTCATGGCAGAGGATCCTTCAGAGCCTTGCCACCTCCTCCTGTAGCTGTCTGGCTTGCTTCCTGATGGGACACCACAAAGAGGCACTGTTCACATTGTAGGTAGTGTCGTCCCCCCCCACAACCTGGCAGTTACTGGAAGGAACCTGCAAGCTGCAGTCTTCACAGTGCTAAACCAGGACTGGGTGGAAGCCTCAATGGTGAGCGGTCGTGCCTGGACAGACATCTCACAACTGCAAGCAGAAATTCTGTATATTGTCTTGTGCATATTAAGAAACACAGAAATCATCTGAGGCATTACCACTGGTCTTCAAAGCGCAGGGCAATTAAATGAAAAAGGCCTGAAATAATTGCACAGGTAGAACTGTCATGGAAAAGAGGTTTGTGCAAGCGGTGCTGAAACCTCAGTCTAGAGGTGTATTATAAGTTGCATGCCTATTAATTTGCTCCACCCTGGCATGCTTAATTTTTTTAATTCTGCCTAAATGAAATGACATATAAGTAATTGGCAATTACAAAGAAAGTTGGCTTTTAAAAATGTAAAGCAGTTTTGATCCAACATTCAAGTAGTAGAAGGACCATATGAGTTCTCAACATAAATATTTTGCCATAAATGCCATGGTTTGTACAGTTGTATTATACATGATTGTTTTTGTGCATTGCATTTAATCCTTTGTTCTATCCTGGCATTTTCCAGGATTTTTTTAAAGTTTATACCTCACAGTTTCACTTCTTCCCATCTGTTCAGCACCTCCTTGGGTCTGTTCATCTACCTCTTGAACCTTACCTAATCCTCAACTATGATCTCAAATCAAATAGTTCATTTTACTAATACTGTACTTTTATTTCATTAGTTTTACTGGTTAGTATAGTGCCCAGCACCAAAAACCTTTGATTACAGGAGTATAACTAACAAATAATAAAGGAACAAGATTACAACTTGATACTTTAGCATTTCTAACACAAATGATACCACAGTTATTTGAAGTAAGGATTCTGTTAGCTTGTAGGTTTATCTAAAATATTTCCATGCATTGGTCACTGAATCGAGTAGAATAATCACCAGAACTACAGCAAGCAATCTGCCTGCAAATGATAAGCCCCTTCTTGTGCCTACTCAGTGTGTTGCTGGGTTTTTTTTTCCTGTATAATGTAGCAAAAAGCAAACTGGCTGTTTATTTGATGTTGGTGCTGTGCCATTTTTTTTCTGATTTTTTTTT
Organism: Alligator sinensis; assembly: GCF_000455745.1. Lineage (NCBI taxonomy): Eukaryota > Metazoa > Chordata > Crocodylia > Alligatoridae > Alligator > Alligator sinensis. The sequence continues at coordinate 838,613 of NW_005842232.1, read as the reverse complement.
CTCTCTCTCTGTTGTATGCAGATATTCGTACTCGCCTCATGGAGCTTATGCCCAAAGCAAACTTGCCCTTGTATTATTTACCTATCGACTACAGCATCTTCTCACAGCAGAGGGAAGCTTTGTGACTGCTAATGTAGTAGACCCTGGAGTAGTGGATACTGACCTGTACAGACATGTCTTCTGGGCTGTAAGAATGGTCAAACGGATAACATCCTGGTTATTTTTCAAGGTACACCGCTATATTAATACTTTCACTGTTGTTTTTGTACATTGGTGAAGCTGTAGTCAGCACAGAACTTCGTTTGTAGTCTGGCTTATTATACATTTCATTTATTATATTTTCTACACTGGTAAGATGCACGAAATAGATAAAGTCAATTCCCACTTCAGAAAACCAATTTAGAACATAGAGACAGTACATGACAAAATGTAAGAACGAGAGGAAGGAGCCACCGTCTATGCAGCAAAACATACGCTGTAGTTGTGTGGTAGCTGGGATGGTCCAAAGCCTGTGCAAGAGGCAAGTTTTGTTTTGATCAACTCATCTTATAATTGGAAAGACCTGAAGGGCATTTCTGACAGGTGGTCTTACATTGCTTCAAATGGTTAGCTGGACCAATAAAAGATACTACTAGACAAATCCTGCTCCTTGCAAAAGAAATAAATATGTACCTATTAATTATTTTTACACTAACCTGTTTTTCTTTCCTTATGAGGGCCTATGAAATCATTTGCTAATTCAGGATTGAAATATGCAAAGTATTCCTAGGAAGTACCTTTTACATTGTGTCACATTCTTTCGCATTCTGCAAACACAGTAGTAAATATAGAATGGCATTACTTGCATGTAAATAGCATGTCTGTATACAGAAGAATGTGAGGAAAGAAGCCAAATAAATGAAAAACTTTGATGAAAAGTGGTTTAATCTCCAAATGAGATGGCTGTGGTATGTACAGAAACTGCTTTTGGTTTGTTGTCACCCAGGCCTCTTATATTAGAGAAGGTCCAGGTCTTTAAGTAAATTGATTTAGAAGTGTTGTAGTTGCATTGGTAGAAACCTCTACTGGAAATGCACTTAAACAGGTTCATTAAGTGATATCTTCATGATGAGTTTGAACAGGGGTATCTAAATCAATTTTAATTTTGGGGAGTTTCATGGACACAAATTTTCTAATATGAACAAGTCCATAAAAAGGCTATGACTTATTCAAAAGCCTTGAAAGAAGCATTGGCATAAGTGAACTAAAGCTGATTCCTGTGGAAAAGGTTTTGCTTTTCAAATTAAAATACTTCATCTTGGAAGATCTGGAGGGCAGGTTGTCCATCACAATAAATGAATTACATTAAAACACTGACATGAAAATAACGTTATTCTTATTTTATAATGTGCCTCAAGTTTAGAAGGGTAGCATCAAGGTAAAACACATACAAATAAACTGTCTTTAAAAAATACTTGATGCCCTTTTAAGTACAGAATTCATTTTCGCACTAGCATATTGTAATCAGAATTATAATGAGAACACTCAGGAAAGTTCAGCACATTCCAAAAAAGAAAAAAAGAATCCCATTTTGTTCCAATAGGCCTATAATAATTTGTTTCCCACCTTGTGATTTCCTTTTCAAAGTGCTAGCATATACTTTGGTTGTTTGTTAATTGGGTTTACCTCACCAGATAACATTATTTTTAAGTGATATTTAAGTATAACTCAGCATTTCATACAGAGCCACAATAAAAATTCGATCTGAGAAAGAAACTGAGTGCTGCTTTGTATTTATAGGACTCAATACCATTCAGCTTTATTTGTGTCAGGGGAGTCATTTAGTATTATACTGACCATATTTAGAAACTAAACAGGATGTCATAAGACATACACAAAGTGAGTTTTGATTTATCACAAGAGGGAATCAAGCATTTAGAGCTGAAATGGTAATGCCTCCTATAGTCCCTGGTTGCCTCCTACTCTTTGTATGAGGTTACAGAATAAAGGAATGCTGCCTTGCTAGAAGGTGAAGAAGAGATTTTGAGTTGTAGTGCTCCTAGAGCCAGAAATGAGAATCCAGCAATGGCAAAGTTGATTTTTGAGTCGGAATTCACTTGTTTTGGGGCTTGGTATTTTTTTAAACCAATGCAGTACATTTTGCATAAAACAACAGAAAGAGAGTGACAATAAATATTCTCTCTGAATTCTGACCTGCGTCACTGGAAGTCTGGGATATATAGTATAAACTTCTCTAAGTTTATTGATTTCTTTTTCACAATGTTTACTTATTTGGAATCCAGTTCTGCTCCTTGTCCATATTCTTCATTGATATATTACCTATTTTGAAGCGAGTCTTTCTTTAGTTTTTCCTTAAAAAAAAACCAAAAGAATTCTGTTTCATTCCAGTACGAAATGGGATTTTTTTTTAGGATGAGAAAAATGTTTCCAATTTAGTTCTGCCTAAACCATTATGTATTATTTTGTCTTGCCCTGAAAACAACATAAAGAAAATTGCTTCTGGATAAGTATTTTGTAAAGATACACATCAAAAGTTCATTTTAGAATTTCAGTAAAAAGTAAGGAATCTTTTGACAAAATAATAGCCTGTTATCCAAACAGCTGTGTAGTCTTAACTTTCATTTCGATAGGGATTTAGCCAATAAGATTCCTATAGAAACTCAATTCTACCTCTTCATTGTAATGGAGTATGTACTGGAGTACATAATTCCTAGTCTGTGAAAGATAGGGAACTTATAGATAAATCTATAGCTCCCTGTGGGAAGTGAACATGTCATAATCAGGGATCCTGGTTTTCTCTGAATTTAAAAAATCTCCAATTTTCAGTCCAAAAATAGTAACCCAAATCCACACACACACACGTGTGTGTATGTGTATGGTTTTTCATTTAAATCACAGAAAAATGTGGATTTGGGGTTACTTTTTTAACAGAAAATTGGGGATTTTTTTAAATCAGAGAAAACCAAGATCCCTGGTCATAATACATAGCAGTAATGCCTACCAAATGAGAAGGAACAAACCTTAACCACAGCATCAGCTTGTACAGCATCAGTTTTCAAAACTGTACCACTTACTTGCAACATACTTATAGCACGATAGTGTAAGGGGATAAGAGAACTGGGGGATGCCTGGGATTTCCATTGAGACCCGATTGAGTGCCATGTCACATGTCACACCTATCATGTATTAAATCTACTTAAAGTCAGCAACCATGTGTCAAGCAATAAAACCCATGTTAAGTACACTCATGTTGTAGCAAAGTTGGGAATTTTTGAGCAAGGAGTATCTCCAGATTGTATTAAGTAATGTGTTCAGCTGTTGTTGGACCGCTTCACAGAGATAATAGAAGCAATATGAAGATCTTCTTCCAGCTGTGACATCAGCTTGGGACCCCTTTATTTTGCCATACCTCCATTGTCAGTCCCAGGCCTGGCACCACACTGGAGCCAGTTCAACCAGTCCAGTGTTGTATCAGGGATGGGATCCACAGTCAGTGAGCTGTGCATGTTTAGAGATCATAGTAAACATTAATGGGTGACTGCTCATAATATGTTCTACCTTTAATACTGCACAGATTTAGCACATACTAAGTATCCCATGTAATAAGGCCCTAATTGTTCCACTTTCTCCCCTGACCTGTTCAGCTGTGAGGACCTGTTTCCACAGCTTCCTGCTTTACTCACTCAAACTGTCTGAAGTTTCCCTTGCATAGAAAAGATTAATTAAAATCTCATTTTTTCTTTGGCATGCAGTACAAGGTGTTTGACATTTTAATTCATTGGTATCAGGTCATATAGTTGCAGCTGCTAAACTATCACATTTGGGCAGCTGCTACCTATATAGACAGTCACACAGTTTTCCCATGAATTGAAATATCCAGCAGGAAAGAATAGGGAGGGAGCTGCAGTGAACCTGTATTCCCCTAAAGCAGTACAGTTGTGAAATAGCAGAAAAAGACATTGGCTTCCAAAGAAAATCCTGATTCCAGATAAAAATAAATAAATAAATAAATAAATAAATATAAAAAGAAATTCCAGGTGGGAGTGGTATGCTGTATAGTTTAACTAGCATTTGTTTGCAGGCAGAATCTCTCTTCTTAGGATTTTTCAAGAACAGGTTAGACAGACACTTGACTGGGATGGTTTAGTCAGGGATGATCCTGACTTGAGCAAGGAGTGAGAACAGATGACCTTGTGAGGTCCCTCCCAGTCCTATTTTCCTATATTTCTATGATACCATGACTGATACAACCCCCCTGAATTTATTTCACCATTCAAGAGTAGTGCAGCCGTGCCAAATAGATGCTAATAAAATGTATATCATAAGGCCTCATCATATACCCTGTTTATTCCACTTAAGTATTTGAGGAGTGTTTTAGAAAGTTCCTGGTTTTCGCCTTTGCCTGTAATCCTGATGCCTTAGCTACCATGAATTCAAGAGCCCCACAAGAGACAGCAAAGCCTTGCAATGTAACCTAAAATAGCTTTTTCTATAGATAACACCAACATAAATCTAATTTTTTTTTATCCCTGGCCTTTGAGAAATAGCAGCAATAACCAAGAATTCCACTTTTCCAGTGGTGCAAAGCTTCCAGTAGTGCCCTTTGTAACCTGGCAGGAATGTAGGACATTGGACAGTAAAGCCATTGACTTGAAAAAAAAAAAAAAAGAAAAAAAAAGAAAAGAAAGGTACATTGCCAAATATACTCCATTCTGAGCTAATCAGAAGAGAGGGTAGACAATTTACATGTTTATAGGAAACAGGTAAACTTTTCTTATCAAACTCAAGCTGATGTTGTAATGGTGGTATTCTGAAGCTCCTTGGGGGTTTGGGTATGTCAGACTGAGTTTAGTGGAAATAATTTAGTGGGAAGATGCAAGTGAGATAATCAGAAGTGCATAATTAATGTATTTATCATTTGTGCTTGCAATTTATCCTCTCTTTGTTGCAAATATATTCTCTACCAAAAAAGTTCCTGTATACATAAAAATGTATCCATAGATGTATGTTGTGAAACATATATATTTGAGAGAGAGATCACAGTGGTCATCCTTGAAAACACAGGCAATATAGTTTTTGATGAATACGCAAAAATTAAAAAAAAAGTTGTAAATATCAGAATGAGTGAGTACATAATGCATAACTAGAAAAAGGTCTGATGCATAAGAGATGATTCAAACTGCTCTTATTTGAGGAAAGATTATAGAAATTACTCGTACAGAAGACTTACTGTCAGCCACAAGCGACAGCATTTGTATCCGTTGACTGTGTGAAAATAAAAAAGGGTGCTAAGGTTTTGAATAGCATCAGATGCGAGGGTGAATTAAATGTACTGTATGAAATTAAAAATAATGAACCAGATCTGAATCTGAATCCAGTTCTCAAAGAATCTTGTACATGGTATAAATGAGAACAAAATTTGATCTCATGCCTCTAGTTCTGTGTTCAAAAAGTAACTAGATCCCGAGATATACCAGAGTTAGAAATAATTAATACAGGTGATTGCAGGCCAGTATGTTATACACAGTCACACAATTTGAATATTTCCTTTACAAATGTTAGTAGATCTATGACTCTGTTTTGATGTTGGAGAGTGCAAGCTAACAAATGAGCTACATTATTACATTCCACCACTCTGGAGGAAATGCAGGACACAAACAACAGAGGATTTACATGAATCCAAAACAACAGGCAGTAAAACCAGAATGAGCTTGGACAGCTTGTTAGGGGTGGAACGTATAATTCTGCCGGCTGCGGCCCTTTTAAGATGAGCTAGTTCTTCATTGTGAGATGAAAAAGGAGATGCTACTATGTCATCAGTCCAACACTCGCATCAACTTTGAAAAAATAAGAGCTTCTCAACATGTTTGAGAGAGGTTGGGTTTGTTATCTCATGCTTTGAATTTCTGCTGTTATTGACCTTTAATTCTCCCTTCAGATTATTGATTTTAGGTTTTTTGTATGTTCTAAGGAGCAATATTTTGATTTCTAATGTGTCGCATGTAGGAAAAGCAGTGCAGTCTGACCTCATTTGATACCTTTATCTGCAGAGCTTTCAGCAAGCATTGCTTTCCCCAACTATCTCTGTGAAATTGCTTGCAACATACAGTACTAAGCTGATTAAAGACAGAGAGAGGGAGCTGCTGTCATTTTTGGAACTTAATCTGTTGAAAATAAGATGACACATTAAAACTGCATTTTCAAGAGTGGCTCTGATCTAAAAAATGACTAACGGATAGCATTGTGAGGTGTCATGTTTATTGTTAACGTCAAATGTGTTAGTACGCTAAGTACAGTGATTATTTTTTGACTTCCAGACCTGTAAATGTAGCCTGAGGGACAACTTGGATGATTACCTTCTGAAACTGTTCTGTTAGCTAAATTATGTCCTACATCACAAGCCTGTTGTCTTCAAATGATGCCTTCCCAAAATTTATGATACTTCATAGTGTTCAGTGGCTTTGCACAATATGTCACCGATTAGAAGCTAGTAAGCAATTATATAGATGATGTCCCAAAGGAAAAGCTTTCAGACAATGCTCTTAATGCTCAAGCTTTTGTACCAGGGCTTAAAAGCTTCGGGCCTTGCCAGTGCCTTTAGTTTATTTAGAACGCATCACACTACAGTTGCTTTCCCAATAATTCTTCCTGGGGGGGGTGGATCTGTTTACCCCTTTAACTAAAAGTTCAAAATAATACAACTCCAAGCTTCCTATCCCCTGTGGACTAACACTTTCCTGAGTCTCTGCCTGGTAACTTCGCTATTACTAGATAGTGAGCTGACATGGCCCTCCTGTTCTTTCAGTCTCTCCATGGTCTCAAGCAGGCATTTATATCTCAGGCTTGCTTGAGAGTCATATATTCCGCATAATGTGGACCGGGTATCTGGAGATATGGGCTAAATCTGGCACGTGTGCAGCTGAACCTGAGCCCCCTTAAAGTGGCAGCTCTCCAAGGCTAACAGAGCTTAAAAATGATGAGAATGGTTTTTTTGCTACCCCACTGAATTGATGCTACATGAAATATATGCAGAAAGTATATATGAAGTGTGGGAAGCTGAGAGTTTTGTGTAAATCTCTTTCTAATAGAATTGCAATGTAAATGCTGCTGCTCCCAGATGTTAAGTGCTCAGTTAGTCCTCAGTCAGGGCATAGCATTAGTAGTCTTTTCTTATATCTGTAGCTATAAAAACGTGGAGTATGTAATGTAAGTGTACATATTCCCCTGCGCTTGGCTATGTAACCTCTTCGTAAGAGTTTCAACCCACTCTGCATTGCATTAGGTCAAGCGTGCATTGCTGAATGAGTCATTTATTTCCTGCTTTTTAAAAAGTGAGAGAATATAAAGTGCATCTGTAGTGAAGTGTTCAGATTTGTCATCTCTGGGCCACTACATGCAGATCTGCTTAAGCAAAAGAGCCAAAGGGGAAATACAAGATACATCCAATGCTCTCATGCAGTGCTAATGTGTTTGGTGCTGTAGCTGTGCTCAATATACTCAAGATTAGAGACATCTGCAGCCTCAGATAGTAAAGGCTGAGGTAGCACAGAATTGTGCCAGTGCTAGTTGCCATAGTCAGTATTTACAAAGGGATCCTCTGAAAATTACTTTCTAGTCCAAGGCCTACTCTGTGGTAGCTGTAGGCAATTCTTTTTTTAACAGTGCCTACTGCCAGTATATATCATGTTAGAATAGTGTCCACATGCATAATGTATCTACCAACAAATCACGAACAAAAATAAATAAGGGAATGGTCGTCCAAAAGCTAGCACACAATATTGCTACGATAAAAAATTGGTATGATCTCGCTTTAAATATCTTTAGCCTAGAAGTGAGAAAACGTGTAACTGCTGCAATGAAGTACTACAACAGTCTTGCAATATGAACGGTAGGGGTAACTAGGTTTAAACTGGAGCTTCATCAGTTTATGAAATGGGGTATTTATCATGTTTGGCCCCTCCAGCAGCAAGGGGCTAGGCTCACTCTTCCAGACCAGGGGTGCTCAACTTCTGGCCTGCGGGTCAAATGCAGCCCATGGAACCATCACATGTAGCCTGCAGGGCTCCCCAGGGGTCAGGAAATTTGACAGCAAGGGAATGAAGGCCAATAATACAGCCACCCTCCACCCTGGCAAATTCCCAAACCCCAAGCCATATGCAGCCAGTAGGGGCCAGGGTGCAACACCTTTCCCCATGGAGGTGGGCCACACCCCCTTCTTCCCTGCAGGGCTGGGTTGGGGCTGGATCAGACCTGTTCCCCCCTGCCGAAACCATGGGACTGAACTGACCCCCTTTCCCCCCTCAGGGCTGGACTGGGGCCAGGCCATGCCCCCTTCCTTCTTCTGTGAGGCCAGGTCAAGCCCCCTTTTCCTGTGGGGCCAGGCTGTCCCCCGCACCCCCGTCCTCTGCCACACAACTGGCTAGTGCCTGCTGTTCTGGCCCCTTGCACTCAGTTGGGACCACTGGCCAGATCTGGGCCATGAACCAACTGGGCACTGTCCATCCATCCACTTGGCGGGGGGCAGAATGGTTAAGAGTATCACTGATCCAGATGATCATTTCCAATCCCGTGTTTCTTATGCATTCCATTCTCACTGTTGGAGTCCTTCCCTCTTTGCTCACATTCCCTTTCCTCGTTGCTTTTATTGTCCAAGTCAAGTTTAAAGAAAGATGTGAATGCTTTCCAAAAAAACAAGCTAGTCCTGGAAAATTGGGATATGGTGACAGAAGAAGATACATTTACTTTATTGTAGTTACTGCAGTGTGTTGTGAAGTTCAGTGTTTACTGGCAGTTGTTCAGCCATTGAAAGTCCTTATAATCTTCAACTTGTACATTATTAAAGGACTCAACAGTTTAGAGTCATAGGGCTGACCTGGTTTCCTGAATGTTTCCAAGTACAGTTTGAACTACAGGCAGCCCTCGGACTTACGACACAATTGGTTCCCGAAAACTGCGTCTTAAGTCAAAATGTTGTAACTTGGAACCAATTTTCTCATAAGAAACAATGTTATAAACGGGGGATTGGTTCCTGAACCAAGGCCCGATACCCTATTTTCACCAAAAATACCCCAGAATTTTGTACTCGATCAATTATAGATGAGTAATATAGCTACATTAATGTATGTATAGTGTAAATAGCAATCGTATTGACTTGGAAGGACTTATTTGAGGTGACTTTGCTGGACTTTTTGAAAGGCTCTTGGTTGGACTTTTTGAAGGATTCTTGGCTGGAGTCTTCTCAGGAGTCTTGGCTGCAGGTTTTTCTGGCGTCTTGTCTGCTTTCTTAAAGAAAGTGTCCAAGGAAGTTTGGACAGATGTTCTCCAGGGAGATAAGTGACACAGCAAACTTGTTCACTGGCGTAGCACTGCATCAGATCAAGCGTTGTAAAATCAAAACCGAGGTCATAAAGTTGAAACAGGGTGTCAATTTATAAACGTTGTAAGTGAGAAATGTTGCAACGCTAAACGTTGTAAGTTGAGGACTGCCTGTATTGTTTTTGGTCTTTCAAGATCTGTGTGGTTCAAGTTTGAGCTGCCTTAAAGATAACATCCTTCCAGGTGTTGAGCTTGAGTTGAGCTAATGAGCTCCGGCTAGCAGATCCTGGAGTTGAATGCTGCCTGGAGGCATATGGCAGACTTTGCCCAGCGAAAGGTCTTTAAGTGAAAAGCTACTTCTCTCATTGATTTAATTAAGCTGGTACTTGTTAATAACCAAAGCAGAGAGATCAATTCAGAATTTTACCTGAGAAGTTGGAAAGGTTATTTTTCTTTCTGTTTTGTTGTGGTGAGTCTGCTTCATTTGAGTTGATGTTTGCAACTGGTGGTGGTGGAAGTTTGATACAAATATGGAAGATGCCTAGTGGGCACATTGAAAAAAAAATAGATGTGCTGTTTGCATAGTTTTTGGAGGTGTTTTATAAACCAGGATACTCTAACTTAGGGGGCAGGGTGATCTTACAGCATTTAGTGCATCCTTGGAATGCAGTCCTAGACCTATGGTAAACCACTAACCACTGATCCATCATGACAGTAAAGATGTGTTAGCACTCCACAGAATTACAGAGCAACATCTTTGCCCTCCAATGTGAATCCATGCCTAGATTTAAAAATAAATCCTATGGATTATATTGAAAATTTGAACTGTCAAGAAATAAATGGTGCATCGGACTGAAACATAGGTCTCTTAAGCGGCCCTAAATTTAGATGTATTTCAGTAATCCCTCATTCACTTTTCATTCCTGTCAGTAGGCCATAGGGTTTCTCTTATATTTATGATGGAAACATCTGTCTATGAATCATGTCAGTGAGATGTATGCCTTATTGATACTCCAGGGAATTAAGCAAAAAGGCAGAATTCTTCTGGTAAACAACACTGTGTTTTAAGTACATTTGCATCTGCACATTTTTGGGCATGCATGTTTCTCTCCTGCTTAAAAAACTCCTTCTATTCACATGTCACGGCCAAAAAAATAGTTTCATTAAATACATGTTACTCTAGTTCTTTATTTTTCCCTTATTCTATGCATCACCATTTATTTCTGTAAAGTACTTGTTGATAGTCAGTCTGTATTAACAGAGCTTTGTAGGTATTTTATTCCAACAATTTGAAAATGTTATTATCACAGAACAAGATATGAATCTAAAATGCAGGAGATTAACGTATTTAGTGTAATTCTTCTAGATTATCTGTAGAGTCTACATACTTTTTCACGTTCAAATATCACTGTTACATTTCACTGTCAACTTTTTTCTTTCTGTTAAAGTATGTCTAAACCAGGTCATTTTTATTTTTCATCCTACACTGAGTGGAACTATGGTAGCATCTAATGAAGTTGGTTATTGCCTATGAAAGCTCATGCCCTCCTGCATCAGTTGGTCTCTAAGGTGCCACTCTGCCAAAAATCCAGCCTGACTTCAGACTTAACATGACTAATCAAAAATGTAACCTATCACTCCAATGTAGCTTTGGAATCACCAACAAAATTAAAGAACAATTCAGTATAAACATAGACATTGTACTGAGAACAAACAAAACTGTACAAATTTTGACAGCTTACAAAATCTTTTAACTTGCTCCTGCACGTTGTCATTGTCAGTGCAAGTTGTGGATCAGAAACCTTGCAATTATCCTCTGGTTAATATACGTTCTAATCAAAAGAAAGGGTACACTTGTGCTACAATTGACAAATATTCAGTTTCACCTTCATTCCAAGCAAAGAAAAATCAGCTCTTCAGAGGGGCTTCCCTGGTGATAAAATGCAGTGCTGGGTCTACTAGCAACACCTAAAACATGATAGATGACAGTAACCTTTTCTTTAAATTATGCCAGAAGCTTGAGAACAGAAAGTGCTATGGTCTCAGATACATGTGCTGTTTGATAGCAGTTTCCTGCCCTGCCCTTCAGATTATGAGTGCATTTATAAAGAAAAAAGCCATTATTTTATTATTGATATTCCTTTCTCAAGTTAATTCCCACTAGGCTGCTATACTCCATGTAGTTTTGAAGCAGTTATCAGTATAACAGGTTCGATAAAGTTATGCTACTTCAGATATTTGCATAATGTGCCTATGTTCAAAGAAACATGTAATACCTTTAATATCAGTGTTACTGTTTTTGTTAAAACAATCTATACAGGGTTACCATGTTTGTTCATTGGGGTAGATCACATATATTTAATATTCATAACATTTGTTTAGACTAGAAGAGCCATTTGCCTTATTTTTCAAAGTCCAAGCAGCCTTTTCCAGCTCTATTTAATTTTATTCGCAACTTAGATTTTTTTCGTTTCTCCTTCCCCCCCCCCCCCAAACCCCTTTTGTTCACTTAGGTAATATCAGCAATAATAGAAAAACAGAGATAATAGGGATCTCAGGAGGTCATCCTCAGGAGGTCACCCCCTGATCAAAGCAGGATTATCCCTGTCTAAACCATCCAGGCAAGTTTTTATCTAACCTGCTTTTAAAAACTCCCAGTGCTAAAGATCCCACAAACTCGGTAGATAATCTGTTTCAGTGCTTATTCTTAGAAAGTTCTTTTCAATTTCTAACTGAAATTTTCTTTGTTTCAATGTAAGATTGTTAGTTCTTGTTCAGTGCTCTGTGGAAAAAAAAATGTTAGTTTATCATTATCCTCTTTCTCATCCCATTTACGTATTGGAAGACTATTATCAAATCCAACCTCAGCCTTTTCTTCTCTTATCAAATCTAACCTCAACCTCTCTTATCAAATCCAACCTTTTCTTTTATTATCAAATCCAACCTCAGTGTTTTCCTGACTTATATGTTCTGTTTTTCAAGCCTGGTAAGTGATGTTTTCTACACCTTAAATCATTTGTGTTGCTCTCTGCTGCATTCTTTTAGATTTATCCGCATCTTTCTTGAAGTATAGTGCCCAAAACTGGACACAGTCCTCCAAATGAGGCCTCACCAGTGCTGAACAGATTGGAAGAATCTCTTCCCATGACTTGCAAGTGAGATTCCTCTTGATGCATCTCTGGGTGCTATTTGGATTTTTTGTAAAAAGGGCATGTATTGCCTCATATTTAGCTTGTGGTTCACTATAACCCCATGTCCTTTCTTGCAGTTCTGCAGCTGAGCCAGTTGTCCCCCAATTTATATCTGTGCATCTGACAGTTCCTTTTTAAATGTAGAACTTTCCACGTATTTTTTGAATTGCAATTATTTCAGATTATTTTTTCCAATTTATCAAGGTCATCTTGAATCCTATGTGTGTCCTGCAAAGTGACTGCTAATTGACCCAGCTTGGTATCACCTGCAAATTTACTGTGTGTGCACTTAGTCCCATCCTCATATATTAAAATATTGAACAGTACCAGAGTGAGGAAAGACCCTGGGCAACACCGCTTACTATGTACTCCACAGATTGAGAACTAAGAGCACAATACTGAGTGCTAAGTCCACAGTATCACAATGATACTGGGACATATGCCTGCAACAGCTGGCCCTGGGAACAATCAACTAAAAATCAAATGAGATCATTTACTTTTCAAACTAGTGCTAAAGGCTAAAAAATGTACTTACAGCACCACAGCAGAGAAAAAGATACTGTACCTATGCTTGAAAGCAAATATTACTGCAGAAATCTTAACCACTGTGCATATTTCTTGTGGATATAGATTTACATGCTTCACAGTGTCAATTATTTGTGAATTAAAGCCATTTTTTTCTCAAAATAGAGCTGTTGTTCATTAAATACAGTCATTGACATTGATTCATTCTGAAGGTATTTTCATGCATCAGTGCTTCAGATTTTTAAAAAAGTAACACTTCTTTTACATAAATGTTTAATAGGTGTACATTTTTTAATTTTTATTAGATACTTGGAAGGAGTCCCTGGATATTTTTTTTATCAAAAATAAATCATTAACATTTTAAGTAGCTACATATCCAATAAAACTGCTCATCTTTGCTTTCTATCATGTTGCTTCATCTTAGGACAGAGCCGCAAGGAAATGTTTCTCACATGTTGATGATGATCAAATTTTCTGGTAGTCAGAGGGCATGGCTTGCCTTTTAATCCCAATTGTACTGATTTCTGTGTAATAGACAATACATTGCCTTTCTCATGCAATAGTGGGACTAGAGCTTTAGCAGGGAGGAAGTAATTGAAACTATTTGTTTCACAGACTGTCAGAGGCCGTCAGGGATTATACGCGGCTGGGGTTGGGAGGGGGGGGGCGGGATTTTTTTTCCTGTCTATGTTACAGGCTTTGCAGAGTTTACAAAACAACCATAATCCACTATTAATAAGCACAAGCTTTAAAGTAAAGGTCAGTTATCTTTTATTTGTTAAGGATGTCTCTCATATGATTAGTTAGGCACTAACATTCATTTTACTTTCATAAAAATGGACCAATTAGAAAACAGCTCTATGTTCTAGGCTGCTTTGTGGTTGCTTTATGCCACTTGGAGGTGAAAACTAGCCAGATCCCCTTACCATGTGCACTCACTGCAGCATAGGACAAGATTGTGACCCTCTGCCACCCCAACACAGAGACCAAGGAAAGGAAAGAGCATGCCTTTGTCTTTGTCTATGTTGTTGAAACACTCTGGTCATAGCAGACAAGTACATTGTATAGCCATTGCAGTAAATTAGAATTTCCCAGGGGACCAGAACTAAACTAACTGCCATCAGTCCAAGAAACCAGCAGTCACAAATGTTTTGTAGGATGAGGTTTGCTTTATTTGCTGTCTTGTGCTTTTTCACAAAACCAAATGCACTTTCTGCCCCAGAGGTACATGTGTGCCTGTACTCTCCTCCCCTTTAAGGCCAGCTGTGTTTGTACTGTGGGCAGTATTTACAGGGTTGGCTAGGTCAGGGTGTTGATGTGCTTTTCTTTTCTAATATTTTCTATTCTTCCTCCTGAACTCGCCCTTCATCACTGTTCATGTTGGTTGTCACTTTTGTCCACACAAAAGCCTGGGTGAAAGGTGTCTACTGAAACAGCTGATCTACTGAAGTCTCCAACACACTATATGCCAGCTAGTGGAAAGACTGCAGCAGAGCTGGGTTCTGAAGGCACAGGAGTGTTAGGTTTACTCTGAAGCATTAAAAGCTCCTGGATTTGGGGTGGGCAAAATATGGCCTGCAAGCTGGATCTGGCCCACAGGCAGATGCCTGACAATTGATTGGATCCAAACCGTAGCTGCCCCCACAGTGCCCTGCATGGGGCCCAGCCTCACCTGCTTTCATCTGCCATCGGGGGGAGGGGAGAGCTGCAGTTGGACGGCTCCTGGCCCAGTGCATGGGGTTCTAGCTCCACCTCCCGGCCACCTTCCAACCACTCAGCCACCCACAGGTGGCTACTTATTGCTTCAGGTGGGTGGAGTGGGTGGAAAGTGGCCAGGAGCTAGAGCCCTATGCACTAGGGCAGGAGCTGTCTAACTGCAGCTTCCCTCTGCCTGGAGCAATGCAGCAGCAGGAGGAGGAACTGCTGGAAAGGGGGGAGGCAACCACCATGTGGGCAGCTGCAGCTGCACTGGGAGCAGCCCCCCAGAAAGCTGTGCATGCTGACCAGGGCCAGGGCCAAGGCCAGGGCCATCCTGCAGGCACAGATGGGAGCGTAGTGTGGGCTGCCCTAGGTGGGAACGGCCAAGGCTCAGTGCCATGCAGACCACCATGGGGGCAATTGTGGGCTGGTTGGGGGGACAGGGAAGAAAATGCACCTATACCACCCCGCCCTGGTGAGCTCTGCTACATGTACCCCTGCCCCATCCCTTCCGCCTACCACACCCAGCCAGCTGTTGCAACCTAGCCCCCACACACATGTACCCCCACAAACATCCCACATGCACACACCCACAATCACACCTACCTTACAGTCCTCCACACACCCCACAATCTCACACACACCCACTCCCCATATACAGACCCCACCCTCTCCCCCACACAATATACAAGTTTGACTTTATTTTGAGCTATTATGTAATTGCCTCTTTATAAGCTACTCCAAAAAAACCCATAAATTAAGACAAAATTATTATTTGAAATAAAATTAAAATATGTTATAGTAGGTCATTGATTTTTAGTATATGATTTGGTTTTTTTATCTATAAGTTGTTAAAATGATATCTCTTGAAAGGTTTTGTGTGTGGCCCTCAACAGCTCACCCAAACTCGTTAAGTGGCCCTCCAGCCAAAATAATTGCCCACCTCTGCCCTAGATACTGAAACACTGAGGAACTACAGACAACATCCCGCTGCAGATTTAGGAATCTTTCTTTTCTTGTGTCCTTCTGACAAGATATTCAGCAGAATTTGCAGCTTCATTGGAATCTGCCTGCCACACTGTGAGTGCTTCTGCTGTGGCCTAGAACTCTCAGTTGCCCTTGTATCTGCGCCACTAGAGCAGGGTATTATCGGGGTAAATTGAGTATATTCATCAAGTGAAACTACCCTAAGAAAACTCAAAATAGGGCGATACCTAAGTTTTGTTTGGCTTCTAATCAGTGTGGTGATGGAATTATATTGCTGAGAGTTAGCACTTGTAGAATAACTACTTTGTATAGAGCTACAAATCAAAGAAGGATGGGTATCTAGCACTCTGAGTGGGAACACTATTCAGGCATAGAGGCAGGTCAGGTAGGATGAGGGAATGAGGCACAAAAATAAGAGTTTCAAGGAAAAGAAGGGCAGCCTGTTGTCATTGGTGATGAGGAATAGAGAGCAAAAAATAGATGAACATTTCAATTTTAAGCATGTCTGCACAGTCCCTACTACAATAAAGCCTTGAATGGAACCTCTTGGTTCTTCTGTTTGGTCCATACTCAGTAACATCGGATGCCTGTGGAACAATGCAGAGACTCCCAGGTGAGGAATTTTAAATGTAATACAGCAGGTGCAGAATATATAATACTGGCTGCCTGACAGGGTTCACAGTTAGAGTTCAAACCTCAGTTCAAGTCTGAGTCTTCATATTCATACTTAAAAGACAGTTGAAAAATCATAACACGCAACAGTTCTGCAAAAATTCAATTGGAAATTGCCCTGGAAACAAAGGCTTAATACTCGAGAACCATTTAGTGTGATTCACAATATAATATAATGAGAAAACTGAGAAACTTATTAATTTTTATGGTAAAAGGGAGTCATGTGTGGTAAAAGCAAGCCAAACTGAATCATTAAGGAGCAAAGTCCAATACATCCACATAGTAATGCACATTATCCCAGCTCCTGATGAGCCCACAGGATGTATTTATTGAACCACAAAAGCCTTAGAGTATTATTTCCCATTCTTAAGAAGTGTTCCAGCTTTTTATTTAAAAATAAAAACATGAAAGTAACCTTGGCTTGATAACATACTGAGGAGTGCTTTAGACTAGGTTCACCAGGGTATGGAGACTAAAGCCCTAAAGTAAGTATGGAAGCGGGTGACCTGGAGGAACACAAGCAGGAAGGGGCAACAGGGCAGGCCTTCTCAATCGTCCTGATAAAGTAGGGCAATCGGCTAGTTACCTCTGGTGTTCGTACATGAATGCATGGAATCTGGGAAACAAGAAGGAAGAGTTAAAAGTCCTCGGACAGTTACAGAACTATGGTGTGATTGAAATAACAGAGACTTGGTGGGATAGCTCACATGACTGGAGCACTGTCATGAATGGGTATAAACTGTTCAGAAAGGACAGACAGGGGAGAAGAGGAGGTGGAGTTGTGCTTTATGTAAGAGAGCTGTATGACTGCTCAGAGCTCCAGTATGAAACTAGAGATAGGCCTGTTGAAAGTTTCTGGGTTAGGATCAGAGGGGAGAACAACCAGGATGATGTTGTGGTGGGTGTCTGGTATAGACCATCAGACCAGGTGGATGAGGCTTTCTTCACACAGCTAGCAGAAATGTTCTGGTTCTTATGGGGGACTTCAGTCACCCTGGCATATGCTGGGAGGGCAATACAGCAGTGCACAGGCAATCCAGGAAGCTTTTGGAGAGTGTTGGAGACACCCTCCTAGTGCAAGTTATGGAGAGACTAATTGGGGGCCATGCTCCTCTTGACCCTGATGCTCATAAATAAGGAAAAATTGGTGGGGAATGTGGATGGCAATTTGGGTAGCAGTGACCACGAGGTGATTGAGTTCAGGATCTTGAGAAAAGGAAGGCAGGAAAGCAGCAGAGTAAGTACCCTGGACTTCAGAAAAGCAGACTTAGACTCACTTAGGGAACTGATGGAAGAGATCCCCTGGAAGACCAGTCTGAGGGAGAAAGGAGTCCAGGACACCTGGCTGTATTTTAAAGAAACCTTACTGAGAGCCCAGGAATGAATTATCCTGATGCGCAGGAAGATTAGCAAGTATGGCAGAAGATTAGCTTAGTTTAGCACATAACTCTTCAATGAAGTAAACCACAAAAAGGAAGCGTACAGAAAGTGGAAACTTGGACAAATGACTGGGGAAGAGTGTAAGAGTATTGCTCAGGCACTCAGGGATGAAATCAGGAAGACCAAAGCAAAACTGGAGTTGCAGCTGGAAAGGGATGTGTGAATGGTAACAAAAAGGCTTTCTACAAGTATGTCAGCAACATGAGGAAGATTAGGGAAAGTGTGGGTCCCTTTTTGAATGGGGGAGGCAACCTAGTAACAGATAATGTAGAAATGTTTGGCTGAAGTACTCAGTGCCTTTTTCATCTCAGTCTTCTCAGGTAAGGTCAGTTCCCACTACTATACCTGGCAGCACAGTTTGCAGAGGAAGTGAGCAGCCAACAGTGGTGAAATAACAGGTTATGGACTATTTAGAAGAGCAGGAGGTATACAAGTCTGTGGGTCCAGGCATGATGCACCCAAGGGTGCTGAGAGAGTTGGCTGATGTGATTGCAGAGCTGCTGCAATCACATCACTCTTTGAAAACTTGTGGTGCTCGGGAAAGGTCCTGGATGATTAGAAAAGGGCAAAGATAGTGCCCATATATAAGAAAGAAAAGAAGGACCTGGGTAACTACATACCGGTTAGCCTCACCTCAGTCTCTGGAAAAATCATGGAGCAGGTCTTCACTTGCACTTGGAGGAGAAGGTGGTGACTAGGAACAGCCAGCATAGATTCACTAAGGGCAAGCCATGCCTGACCCAACCTGTTTGCCTTCTATGATGAGATAACTGGGTCTGTGGATGTGGGGAGAGCAATGGACTTGATATACCTTGACTTTAACAAGGCTTTTCATATGGTTTCCCACAGCATTCTTAAAAGCAGACTCAGGAAGTATGGGTTGGACGTATGAACTGTAAGTTGGATAGAAAACTGGCTGGATCATTGGGCTAAAAGGGTAGTAATCAATGGCTCAATATCTAGTTGGCAGCTGGTGTTAAGTGGAATGCCCCAGGGGTTAGTCCGGGGACCAGGTTGGTTCAATATCTTCATCAACTTGGAAGATGGGATGCAGTCTCCCATTGCAAGTCTTTAGATGACAACAAGCAGTGGGGAATAGTAGATATACTGAAGGGATAGGGATAGGATTCAGAGGGACCACAATGAATTGGAGGATTGGACAAAAAGTCATGAGGTTTAATAAGGACAAGTGCAAACTCCTGCACTTAGGACAGAACAATTCCAGGCACTGGTACAGGCTGGGGACCGACTGGCTAAGCAGCAGCTCTGCAGAAAAGGACCTGGGTGTTGCAGTGGACAATAAATTGACAGTGTGCCCTTATTGCAAAAAAGGCTAATGTTAAATTGGGCTGCATTAGAAGGAGTGTTGCCAGCAGATCAAGGGAAATGATTCTTACCCTGGTGAGGCCACATCTGGAGTACTGTGCCCAGTTTTATGTCCCCCACTACAGAAAGGATGTGGACAAATTGGAGAGTCCAGCAGAGGGTGACAAAAATGGTGAGGGGGCTGAGGGACATGATTTATGAGGAAAGACAGGGGGAACTGGGCTTATTTAGCCTAGAGAACAGAAGACTGAGGGGGTATTCAATAGCAGCCTTCAACTACTTGAAGGGTGGTTCCACAGAGGATGGAGCTAGACTGCTCTCAGTGGTAGCAGATGACAGAACAAGGAGCAATGGTCTCAAGTTGCAGCAAGGGAAGTTTAGGTTAGATATTAGGAATTTTTTTCTCACAAAGAGAGTAGTATAGAGTACTGGAGCAGGTTACCCAAAGAAGTTGCAGTCTCTATCCTTGGAGGTTTTTAAGACCCAGGTACACAAAGTCTTGGCTGGGATGATCTAGTTGGGGATGGTCCTGCTTTGAGCAAGGAGTTGAACTAGATGACCTCCTGAGTTTCCTTGCAACCCTAATTTTCCATGATTCTAAGTACAAAAAAAGACTTCTGGGGCGTGTAAATGCAATGAAAAAGTTAATTCTCACAGTTGTAATTGTGGCTAGTGACAACTGTGGAAGTGCAAAAGTCTAGTCTTTGAATCAGAGCCTGGCATGTGAAAATAAAGTCCCTTATGTCCCAGAAGAGTCCATCAAGTATGTCTAGGTAAAAGACTGGACACAGATATGGGAATGAAATGAGGAGACTGTGAGATATCATGGGATGTGGCGGTTTTGAAAGACAACATCACATAAGAAAATTTTGGGAATTTTTTTGTGGTATAATCTTAATGGCAAAACACAAGATCCCTTTCTTCTTCTCAACATTTCCATTTTTCCAACCAAAATCATAGGTTGACCATGTGCTATCAGTCATCTTGTTAATGCTTGCATTGCCTCCTTTTGAGATTTTACTGGATATACTGGACATTCTTATCTGTTAAACTGTTTTTTATAGTGGGGTCATCATTCCACAGAATATGAACATACCATATCATCCTCCCCATCAACTTGCCACTACTGCTACTGTGAAATCTGTCAGTATTTAAAAAAAACCAAAAATAGGCCTGAAAGGGATCTCCTAGGTCAGGATGCTCAAACCCTGGCCCACAGATCAGATCCGGCCCACAGAGCCATGTCATCTGTCCCACAAGTCTCCGCATAGGTCCAGAAATTTTGTAGCTGCCTAGTGGTGGCCACTCCTCTGCTGCCAAATTCCCAGACCCATGGAGAGACCCACAAGCCAGAAAGTGTGCCCCTGCATGCTAAATTGAGCACCATGGGACAAGATTGGACCCCCAAAGTGCATCCCCTCAGACCTGAACACTCGGATTTGGCCCCACACTGTTTTGGCTACTTTCAGGGAGCCTGGAATGGCCCCATGCCACTCCTCCTGGCCCCACACACCTGGACGACCCATGCACCACATCCCTGGTCCTGCGTGAACAATCTGGGAAGTGGACCAGCCCTGTCTCACTCATCTGACCTGCTGGGCCAAAAGGTTGAGCACCACTGTCATTGGTCATCAGGTCCAGTCCTGTCCTTTGCCAGCAACCATGTCATACAACCCCTTTCATAAAATTATCAAGCTCCATTGTAAAACTAGTTGGGTTTTTTTGTTCTTGCTTCTCACATTAGAGAATATTCTACTTCTGGGGGTTAGAAACATGTTCCTATTTTATGTTGTTCCTTTATGCAAGGCTAGCTTATTGTCACAGCATCGACCCGTGATGGGTAGATGCTACAGTATTTCCTTCCCCAAAGAAATTCTGCTTCCTACCTAATCTCTCTCATGCCATGACTTTGATGTACAAAAAATAGAACTGGTTTTGCCAGGAGGCAGAACTTTGCTTGGAGAAAAATGGTTTTCTTGATAGCTTCTGCTAGCCACCAAAAGAAAGGCCTGTTGGCCTGACCCTTATGGGGTCTGTATTGGGAGCTTCTCTGCACTCTTCTTCTGCACTCCCACCTCTGGCCTCCATGTGTCTGTCCATGTACAAATGCTGGCTGTGGCCGTGACTTCAGCTGAGCACTGGGTTACTATGTGTTGCCTGTGCACCATCCCTAGCCGAGGGCCCAGGGTTTCATGCCAGGAATCCCTGACAATCTGCCTTCTATGAAAATCAAAAAGTATGGGCAGCTTGGCTGCCTCTCACCCATTTCCAGTTTCAATCCTGCCATTCACCGTCTGGCAATCTGACTCGGCAGTTCCAGCGTCTTTTTGTACACTTCAGCTGGGGCTTTCAGCCTGTGAGGGCTGGCATTCTGCATCCAGCTGTTGCTCAACATCCAACCAGCGAATCCATGTGTCACCTATTAGGGTTGTGGGGCTTCCAGCCTCCCAGGGCTGGGCTTCCCATGGGCCCGGTTTTCAGCTGAGAGAACTTCCCTCCCCGACCAGGACTTCCCCTGCTGTGCGCTGCGCTTTTCAGCCTGCTGGCTCCCGCCTGGTCAGCTGGAAGCATAAGTCCGGTGCTGCAGCACTTGCTGCTCCAACTGTTTTTGTGGTTACCAGGGAAAGTGTCCTCTACCACGCCAGGAAGGGACAGGGTGCTAGCAGGAGTTTTTCTCCTACCTCACCCACTCTGCCACAGATATCTATTTATTCTTGTGCCAGCATTGTCCTTCAGCTTTTCTCCCTCGCTGGGGTTCATATGTATTGATGTGTTTATACAGAACTATCATATTCCCCTCAGTCTTCATTTTGCAAGTCTCCATTCCTACATGATTATTTTATTAGTCCTTATCTGTACCTGTTCCAGCCTGGCCAGTATTATTGTACACATTATTTAGACGAAGCCTTACTATTATTCTGTACAATATCAAAAATATTTTCCTTTCTCTGCAGGAGTTATTTTACCTGATACTCTTCTGAAATCCAGCACTGTGTAAACCTCCCATAGGCTCTGTTTTATGAAAGTTGAAATTTTTGCTCTCCCACCTCCTATTCTTCATTTACGTACTCCCTTCCTTATACCCAATAGTCAAGTGTTACAGAAGTGACTGGAGCCTGCCCCTGCATGCCAGTGCTAATTTATTTCTCTCCAGGATGCAGTAGCAACAGAGTATGAGAAGGGAGAGACTGAGTAATATAACAGTAGTGGGAAAGAAAATCCCTGGGGAAAACCATTTTATGGTTTTGACTTTTAATAAATTGTTTACTTGGTGAAGTGAAATCAGGGTTCACTAGTATTTGGTTTGTTGGCTTGTTTGTTTTACTGATGAGAAAACAAGAATAATCAAATTGTTGCTGCCCATCTACAAATACTCCCGTGTTATATCTGTAATAATTGGAAAAGATTTGGAAAAGACAATATTAGGGTCTCAAAAATCTGCTTCTATTGAAAGACTTTAGAGCAGTGACATTCAGTCCTGACTGGCTCGGGAGCAACATGAGCAATCAGTATTAATCAAAGAGCGAATACAACGTATTCACTCCCCAGGTGAATTTAGCAAATGTTCTAGAGTTTAAAAAAAAAAAATGGAGTACATTAGTTAACATTTGTACAGCATGTGTCACACGCATTGCATTATTCATGATGGCAGGGAAGACGTACTCAAAGAATTCAGAGGAAAAAAAAAATCCTTTCATAACATTTTTGGCAAAGAGTTTCAGATAACTTGATGCCTGAAGGGCAATTAGAGAGAGAATGCAAACAGGCTTCTTTCCATGGCTGCAGGGGACAAGATCAGGATCAATGGACTCAACCTACAGCAGAGGAAATTTATGACTATCAGGATGGTCAGGCTTGGTGCAGCCTACCTAGTGAAGTTGTTAGATGCCTTTGCACATTTTTAAAGATCAGGTTGGATAGAATCATAGAAAGTTAGCTGTGGAAGGGACCTCAGGAAGTCATCTAGTCCAGCCCCCTGCTCAAAGCAGGACCAGTCCCAACTAGATTGTCCCAGCCAAAGCTTTGTCTACCTGGGTCTTGAAAACCTCCAAAGATGGAGCTTCCACCACCTCTCTGGATAACTTGTCCCAGTGTTTTATCACAGTCCTAGTGAGAAAATTCTTCCTAATAGCTAACCTAAACTTCCCTCGCTGCAACTTGAGACCATTGCTCTTTGTTTTGTCATCTGCCACCACTCAGAACCATCTAGCTCCATCCTCTTTCAAACCCCCCTTTAGGTAGTTGAAGGCTGCTATTAAATCCCCCCTCAGTCTTCTCTTCTCTAGACTAAATAAGCCCAATTCCCTCAGTCTTTCCTCATAAATCATGTGCCCCAGCCCCCTCACCATTTTTCTTGCCCTCCACTGGACTCTCTCCAATTTGCCCACATCCTTTCTGTAGTGGGGGCCCAAAACTGGGAACAGTACTCCAGATGTGGCTCCATCAGTGCTGAATAGTGGGGAAAAATTACTTCCCTTAACCTACTGGCAACACACCTACCAATGCAGCCCAGTGTACCATTAGCCTTCTTGGCAGCAAGGGCACACTGCTGACTCATATTCAGCTTACTGTCCACTGTAACCTCCAGGTCTTTTTCTGCAGAGCTGCTGCTCAGCCAGTCAGCCCCCAGCCTGTACCAATGCATGGGATTGTTCCATCTTAAGTGCAGGACTTTTTACTTGTCCTTGTTAAACCTCATGAGATTCCTTTTGGCTCAATACCCCAATTCGTGTACGTCACTCTGAATCCTAGCCCTACCCTCTAGCACATCTACTACTCCACCCAGCTTGGTGTCATCTGTAAACTTGCTGAGGTTGCACTCTATGCCATCTTCTAGGTTGTTGATGAAGACATTGAACAAAACTGGCCCCAGGACCAACCCCTGGGGTACTCCACTTGATACTGCTGCTAACTAGAAATTGAGTCTTTAATTACTAACCCCGAGCCCAATGCTCCATCCAGTTTTCTATCCACCTTACAGTCCATTCATCCAGCCCATATTTCCTTAGCTTGCCTGTGAGAACATTGTGGGAGACTGTACCAAAAGCCTTGCTAAAATAAAGGTACACCACATCCACTGGTCTCCCTGCATCCACAGAGCCAGTCCCCTCATCACAGACAGCAATCAGGTTGGTCAGGCATGACTTGCCCCTGGTGAATCCATGCTGACTCTTCCTAATCGTCTTTTTCTCCTCCAAATGCTTAAAGATGGATTTCTTGAGGATCTGCTCCATGATTTTTCCAGGGACTGAGATAAGGCTGACTGGTCTGTAGTTCCCTGGATCCTCCTTTTCCTCTCTTTTTAAATATGGGCACTATGTTTGCCCTTTTCCAATCATCTGAGACCTCTCCTGATCGCCATGAGTTTTCAAAGATGATGGCCAGTGGCTCTGCAATCACATCAGCCAACTCTCTCAGCACCCTCCAGGGTATCTCATCTGGCCCCATGGACTTGTACATGTCCAGCTTTTCTAAGTAGTCCTTAACCTGTTCTTTCAGCATGGCGGGCTGCTCACCTACTCCCCAAACTGTGCTGCCCGGTGCAGTAGTCTGGGAGCTGACCTTGCCTGTGAAGATGAAAGTCATTGAGCACTTCAGCCTTTTCTGCATCCTCTGTCATAAGGTTGCCTCCCCCATTCAGCAAGGGACCCACACTTTCTCTGATCCTTCTCTTGCTACTGACATACTTGTAGAAAACCTTCTTGTTACCCTTCACGTCTCTTGCTAGCTGCAACTCCAGGTGCACTTTGGCCTTCCTGACTTCATCCCTGCATGCCCAAGCAATGCTCTTATATTCTTCCCTAGTTATTTGTCCAAGTTTCCACTTCTTATAAGCTTCCTTTTTGTGATTTAGTTTACCGAAGAGTTGCCTGCTAAACCAAGCTGGTCTTCTGCCATACTTCCTAGTCTTCCAGTACATCCGGATGGTTTGTTCCAGCACTCTCAGTAAGGCTTCTTTGAAGTACAGCCAACTCTCTTGGAGTCCTCTCCCCCTCAAACTAGCTTCCCAGGGGATCCTGCCCATGAATTCTCTGAGTGAGACAAAGTCTGCTTTTCAGAGTTCAGGGTCCTTATTCTGCTGTACTCTGCTGCTCTTCTTCCTTCCTTTCCTGAGGATCCTGAACTCAATCATCTCATGATCTCTGCTGCACAAGTTACCATACACTATTACATTCCCTACCAATTCTTTCCAGCTTGTGAGCAGCAGGTCAAGAAGAGCATGGCCCCTAGTTAGCCACTTGCACCAGGAAGTTGTCCCCAACACTCTCCAAAACATTCCTGGATTGCCTGTGCACTGCTGTATTGCCTTCCCAGCAGATGTGAGAATGACTAAAGTCCTCCATGAGAACCAGGACCTGTGATCGGGAAACTTCTGCTAGCTGTTTGAAGAAAGCCTCATCCACCACTTACTCCTGGTCTGGTGATCTATAGCAGACTCCCAGCACAACATCACCCTTGTTGCTCTCCCCTCTGACCTGAACCCAGGGACTCTCAAGGGACTGATCTCCAGCTTCATACTGGAGCTCTGAGCAATCATATGGTTCTTTTACATAAAGTGCTACTACTCCTATTTTTCTCCCCTGTTTGTCCTTCCTGAACAGATGGACACTTGGCTGGGATGGTTTAGTTAAAGATCATCCTGCCAGTGATTTTCTAGTCCAAGGGGCTGGACTAGAAGTCATTGTGAGGTCCCTTCTATCCCTACTATCTTATGATCGTAAGCTAAAGAGCCATTTGTGGTGCAGGAGGTATGGTTTATAATGGCTTAAGAACCTTACATTTAGCATAAGAAAAAGAAGTCATAGGCAGTCCAAGAGATTGACCATCAGGTACTTGGTGGGTTCTCCATGATTTAACCAGTTTGGGGTTTTATCCAACAATAGCTGAGTGAAATTCTGTGGCTTGTGTTATGCAAGAGATCAGACTACATGATCATAACTGTTCCTGCAGGCCTTATTAGTTGTGATCTAGAAATTTATCACTAATGATGAAAATATAAAAATAATAGTAATCTGGTAGAATATACCATATTTTCTCACATACAGTGTGCACTCTTATCCTCACAAATCAGTTCCTGAAAATTGTGCTCATGATATGCAAGAAATATGGTAAGAGCAGTAGCTGCCACTATCCAGGCAAAAAGTGGGCATCTTTTAGGTATCTTCAAATCTATGTGGACTCACAAGGAAAGAGTAGAACAGCAAGCAAGTCTGGTTCCATAGCTGCTGCTACTCGGTACTTATTTCAAGGAAAGATCTTTCTCTTTCTTCAGTCTACCTTTCAAAAACAATGTGCATATTTTATTTGGCGGAGGGTGTTTATGCAAGAAAATATAATACCTAGAGCCACCATATTTATTACTGCAAGGAAGCTGCATCAATTTCTGTGTTCTATAATCAAGGCCCTTTGTATTTGTGGCTCTGCCCCTCAATTTCCTGAAATAATTCTCAAAATGTACCACAAAGGGAAAATCTATGGAAAAAATTTACATTCTTTATGAGGACCGTACGAAAGACATAATGCCCTCAGAAGTTTGTTGCTTCATAGGAAAGCTGTTCTAGAGGAATAGATGTTTTTATGAATTTCATGCTGCACATACAGAGATTTCTGCAGCAGCACTGAAAAAAATCATTGAAGTGACATGGCTGTGTAATGGTGTGCTATATGGGAACTAGGTTGATCAGAATATTTGTATGAAAAAAATTCCTATCTTAAAATGGAGTTTAGTTGTGTTCTATGTTGGGCTTTTAAGATGACCAGACTTTTTATACTATCTATAGTATAAAATGCTGTGAATTTTGAGCCTGTATGATATACGTTTAAAGTCTCTGCTATATATGCTTAAAGTCAAATATTGGATCCACTTAACTCAGTGGCAAAAATTGTATTAATCTAAGCAAAGCAAGTATATCCTTGAAGTGTAGCACAGTGTAAAAACTCCTTCATTTTGGATGCTCTCTCCTGGGGACTGAGGGTCACCAATAATAATGGAATTGACCAAAGCTATGATAACTGGAATTCTGACTAGTAGTGTTAAAGCGGTGATGTACCTGGGATGATCCAGGGAATATACCTCTCACTACTTTCATTTACATCAGGACTGTCCAACTGGTGGCCCATAGGATGACTGTGGCTCATAAGGGGCTAATTTGCAACCCCCAAACTCTCACCCGGTCACTCTTCTCTCCGTTGCTCCAGCTGAAACAGCAGCTGGGGTCTCTGGGCTTCTTCTCCCTCCTCTGGCTTCTGTGTTCTGCCCCTGCCATAGAGGGCAGCATGTGCAGTGCAGCCCTCCATGCAATGAAGAAGCCTGCAGCTAGGGAGTTGAGGCTGAGGACATGGTACCCACACATGCATAGTGCAGTTGGGTAAGGACCCATGCAGCATGTGGCTTGAGATGGGTGGGACCATGGTTCACCCTGATGCAACCTGCAAGGTGTGCTGCCCACTGGTGCATTCTGCAGGCCATGAAGCCCCCAATCACTTATAAGTTGAACAACCCTAATTTACATAATGTAATTAAATATGGCAAAAAGGGCAGTAAATCTGTGGAACAAAGAGTAGTTACTAGGAGGAGCTACAAAACAAGTAAAGGGCAGTTGAAACAAATGAGCCTACTTAGAATAAAACCACTCAAAAGGGAAGAAAGGGTTCTCATTACCTCTGAAGTACATGGAGATTAGCGGGATCAGGTAAATTATAACGAGCTGTCAAAGCATTGTCCATGGTTCAGTCCATGGTTTTTGTATGGAAGTGGGGATTCAATTAAGGAGTAAAACCAGAATTTGAAAATTGCTGGTATTTGTTAAATAAAACAACTTCAAATGAGCTAGATAGGTAGAAAAAAACGTCAGATGTTTTGCATTTCAAAATTCCTGGCTTATTAAATGAAAGCAGTATTATTTTTAACTAGTGAACTGAAGTGACTGCTTTTGGTTGTCACATCATTCCAGGTATCAGGACAAGTTGAATTCAGAGAAGGGAAGGAAAATAAGCTTTCTTCCTTTCTAAACTCCCACTCAGTCTCTAAATTTCAGATGAGCTATTTGTTGAATTGAACCACACCGAATAAAATGAAATGAAGGAAATATACTCTTCTGCACCTGTACAAGAGGCTACAGCTTTCAAAAGCTGGTTCAACATTTCAAAAAACTCTGGTTCCAGGTGTTCAACTAATGATTGTCCACACACTGCAGTGGTTTGCCTTTTAAAAATTCTAGAATCAATCGTATGCTGGCTGAATCTTATTTATTATTTTACTCAATTTAAAGGAGTTCAACAGACAGTAAAGTTAGAAATTAATATAGATTATTGTAACTTCAAAATGTGAAGTGGTTTACTTTGAACAATAAAAATACGCCATAAGTTTCTTGCATACCACATGCCCTGCTTCTCCCTTCCCCCTCCTCCCCATCCCCAAATAAGAGATGCACCTTGTTTTTGGGAAGGCAGAATGAAGGAAAAAAATATTTTTACAGAGTTATGGCTGTATTCGGCAAGGAGAGACTAACAGTTCACTTACCTTCTCTTTCATACTAAGGCAAAAGCTACAGTTTTAACCATTTCACAACTGAATTGTCAGCAGCTCTTGTGTACTCAGCCAAAAGCTAAATCTCTAGCTGTTGCTGAAGACTGGACTTCAGGGGCAGATCTAGCATTTCGAAAAGGGCTAAAAACAGTCTATACGGTTGTAAAATAGGAGGAGAGAGACCAGAGATAGCTAACAAACAGCAAAAATGCCAAAGAAAGGATAGTTTGATTAGTGGAACATCAAGAATGTAAAAAAGGAGAGAGGATAATTAACACCTGAGGAGTGAGGAGCAATTGGCAAAAATCAGGTAGATTGTAATGCACTATGACATCAAGTGATTTCCTCAGCATTGTCTGAATAGAAATGCTGCTGCTGCTACTGAGCAGTTGGTGTTAAACTTTGAGGAGGAACAGGAATTAAAGGGGGATGCAACCTCACTGTTTCAACCCCCCCTGGATCTGTCCCTACTGTGGCTGCTAGATGGAAAAGAAGCAACAGCCATCTTAAAGTATCTCTATGCTTCCATTTTGGGCAGAAAAATAAGCTTTCCCATTTAAGACACAGATCCCAATTCTGGAAAACATTTTTGAGAAAAGATTGAGTGTGGTATACAAGTAAATGTCATATTTAATTTTATTTTGGAATTATAATTTTTTAATGTATCTCCTTCTACCCCCAGGTGACCTAAGACTATTTGGAGAAGTTATCGCCAATGTCTAAAGTTGTAACTTAAGCTGAGAAATCAAGTGATACAGTTAATCAATAGCAATAGCCCCCTGGCTTCCTCAGCCTATTTCCCCAAGTGAAGTTTAAAAACAAGTCTGTTTTTCTAATTCTCCTCCTCAGAAGGGTGGAATTGAAACAAGACTTAAATTCAGTCTTTTAAATACAAATTTAGTCTTTTTTTTCCTTTCCAAGTTAATATCAGAAATGCTAAACTTGCCAACAAAATCATAGAAAGCATTTATATTTGTTGAATAAGGCTTTATTGCCACTATTCTTGTATCTTTCACTTTAGGTCTCTTCTTTTTCTCCCCATTTTGGGATTTTGGCAAATGGAGATCTGCAGAGTAAAGGGAATAGAAATCTATAGCAATGGGACAGGTTGATGTTATGCTTCCCTGGGCCTGAGTACCTTCATCCCAGTCAAAACAACCCATGTGGCGTTATTGGGTTTAATATCTGCTTCCAGAATATTCCAGAGTCAGTGAAAGGGAGAGAAGCACGAGTGGCTGAGACTCAAGCATTGAGCATAGGGGAAAAAGTTAATACCAATATTTTAGTGTCTCTTTTGTGTGGAGAGGCTATGTAGGAGCTATCCAAAAAACAAAAAAAAAGGAAGAAAGAAAGAAAGAAAAACTTGGCTGCCTGGTTGGCAGTCAGATACAAAATCTCACAGTTCTGTGGCACCAGATGTACAGCTGTTGATGCGCCTTTGCTTATCCATCTGCAGAACATGCTGCATGCCAGTTACTATACTCTGGGGAAGCTAAAGGGGAAAGATCTGTTAGAAAGTCCACATGAAAATAAAACAAGGTTTTTTCCTTCTCATTTATCTCCTTTTTCAGATGCCAGAGGAGAGTAGGTTTATCAGATCAGTAAAGACACTAGTATTTAGTTTTAGTTTTTACTTGGTAGCATCCACGTCTTTATATATAAATTTGGATTTTTTCAATGACTACTTTGCATGTAATTTATGCTTTTTTTTAACCTTGTCATGGCTTACAAAAGGTTGCCTGCACTGCTGTCATCGCTTAAATATTAGGAGTGCCATTTTCATTTTGCCATGAGCATCTTACGAGATGCATTAATTTATTCTCTTAAGAACCTTGTGGGAAATGTCGATATGATGCCCATGGCAAAATGTCCTTTATCAGGTGCCAGGGGCATAGGTTTATCAGATTGGTACAGCCACTAGTATTTGATTCTAGCTTTTGCTTCATAGTATTCACTTCTTTCAATGTAAATTTAGAATATTTTACTGACTACTTTGAATAATAGAAAGAATGATCCCATCTTAGAAGTGGGAAAACTGAGATAGAAAAGTAAGGTGACTTGTCTAAGATTACACAGTGAGTACAGGCAACCCTCACTTAACACTGTTTTGCTTACAGCTGTTTTGCTGTAACACTCATTTTAAATTGATACCTGATTTCACTTAGCACTCAGCAAGTTTTATTATAACACTTGCGGTCGCCATCTTGGGTCAGCAAATACTTTCTGTTTCACTTAACGCTTGTTTTTTCAGGAACCAATTAAGAGCTCTAAGCAGGGGTTGCCTGTAAAGAATAGAGGCAACATTAGAGGATCCCAGGTAACAAGTATACTATCCTAACAGTGTAATTCAAGCAAGAGTCATTTTGCTTGACTTCAGCTTGCACTTAATTCAGAAAATTAAATTGCTTAGAAATAAAAACACTAAGAAGAATCTTTTAGGTTTAGGACACTATTTGTTCTCATAACATCTTGGATTGGTAGAAGTATAGCTACAAATGTAAATTAAAGTGTTACTGATTTTTCTGTAATGTATCATTATGGTTGTGGAAAACCTGGCAGCCTTTGAAAGAATTCTCTAAACTGGGGATGACCTGTAAATTAGTACAAGACAATGCATGGCAGTATTATAAGTTTAAAGCTTTCGTGGAGTGTTGGTTGTTTTGATTCCTCTTTTAATTTTGATCCATTCATGCTTTGATTCATATTTAAATTGTGTTCCAACAAAAGGAATAAAATGTAAGTAAGTTGTTAGAGCAAGCAGATGTTCTACCCATTGGAAATCAAAGAAGATCTCACTGCAAGTACCTTGTTGTGTTTGTCAGAGGGAGAAGCTATCTTATGTTAGTTATTTGTTAGATAATAATGATATGAACTATGGACTCAAGGAATAGCATAGTTAATATAAATAACAGCACTGTTTCTTAACATAGCACGTCTCCGGTGTGAATACTGAACTGTGATTTAAATATTCTTGGTTAATGATAGGTCAACCTAAAATTATGAGTGCAGATAGAGAAACTTTAAAAAAATCTCTGCATTTTCATCTAATTAGGTGCTCACATGATATGATAACAAAGGCCATAGAAATATCAGTAAGTATACAATATTTTATGGAACAAATGTGGAAAAGAAGGATAGATTTGATTAATGGGTAAGGTGATGAATTAGGACCATGATACTTTTTGGTCTATACTGCTGACGTGTTCCTATGAATTCAGCAACTCTGTTTCCGTAGGGCAGGGGTGTCAAATTCATGCAGCCCCAGGGGCCCAATGAGCATACCTTAGCCAGTCTGTGAGCCAGACCAGGATTGATCCCCTGGAGAGTGCTCACAGCACCAGGTTCTGCCTATACACTGAATGCACCATCCCTTGCCCCAGAATCCCTTTTCCATGTGGAGGGTCAGGTTCAGCCTGCGCACCACCGGCAGCACACGCTCTATGCACAGTGAGTCCCACATGCTAAGTGTGCTGTACATGGCCCAAGGGGCCAGCATGGGGCACACACCCTAGGGAGCACCCTGCTATACACAAAGTGAACACACAGGTATGTGGCACCCCAGCCCCACCCCCCCCCCGCCCCGGGTCTTGCTTGCAGTATGCACAGTGCCAGGTTAAGCCCACGTGCTATATGTAATGCACCAGACCAGAGCCAGTGCAACAACTTACAGACCTTATCCCATGGCTTCACCAGCCAGACCTGGTCCACAGGCTTTGTTTGATACCCCTGCAGCAGGGTATATCTACTTGCAACCATACAGGACTTCTCTGCAGAGCTACTGAATACAGGGGCATCACCTCTAGTCTCACTATGCTGCTTCTAGTACCCCAAGAAGCTCTTTCAGACCTCGGATTATGGTGGGCATCTACATTACTGCAATGTAAATATACTTTCCCTGCCTCTGTTTCCCTTCCTATCCTATCTGTTTTGTCTACTTAGACTGTAAGATCATAGAATCCTAGACCAGTAGAGCTGGAAAGGATCTTATGTCATCTAGCTCAACCCACTGCTCAAGGCAGGATCATCCTGGACTAAACCATCCCAGTCAAGTGTTTCTCTAATCTGCTTTTAAAAATGTTCAAGGATGGAGACTTCACAAGCTCTCTGCATAGCCTGTGCCATTGTTTAACCACCCTCATAGTGAAAAAGTCCTTCCTAATATCTAACCTACATTTTTCTTGCTGCAGTATAAGATAATCATTCTTTGTCTTATCCCCCACAGAGAAAAGTCCATCTCCAACCTCCATATAACCATTTTACATGTATTTGAAGACTATTATCAAATTCCCCCTTCTGTTCTGGGAAGGGAGTGCCTCTAACTGTAGGTTTTTACAGTGCTTGGGCAGTGTTGACTGGGATATCACTATGTTAGTAGAGATAATGTTGTTATATAGTAGAATCATCTGAGCCGGGATTCTCACTCAGTAGTTACACAAAAACTCTATAAGTGCTTTATAAGTGCTAATATATGTCATATTAATGTAAGGGAAGAAACATTGCCTTCTCTGAAAAAGATATAATCTAATTTAAATGGAGATAAGTTAAACAACAGGAAAGATGAGCGATGGTGAAGGATAAGTGTAAATAAGCCATTCATCCAGAAAACTGCTTCAGCTCCCAGTGAAACTTAGATTACCATATTTTCTCACATATCACATGCAACCTTTCCCCAAAAATCAATCTCCCCAAATTGGGGTGGGTGTTTTAAGATGGGGAAACTGTTCTCCTCACTGGAAAAGGAGCAAGCCTGGAGAGAGTGCAGAGGAGAGCCATGTGCATGATCAAAGGTCAGGAAAACAGACCTTATGATGAGAGGCTGAGAGCCATGGGACTCTTCAGCCTGGAAAAGTACAGGCTCAGGAGTGATCTGGTGGCCACCTATAAGTTTATCAGGGGTGCTCACCAGGATATGTGGGAACATCTGTTCACCAGAGCGCCCCAAGAAATGACAAGGTCGAACAGTTATAAACTCCTCCATGACCATTTCAGGCTGGACATAAGGAAGAACTTCTTTACTGTCTGAGCCCTCAAGGTTTGAAATAGACTGCTGCCGGAGGTGGTTCAAGCACCTACTTGAACACCTTCAAGACACATTTAGATGTTTATCTTGCTGGGATCCTATGATCCCTGCTGCCTTCCTGCCCCTGGGGCAGGGGGCTGGACTTGATGATCTTCTGAGGTCCCTTCCAACCTTAAGTCTATGAATCTATGAAACTGTTCATGCCATACAGCTGCCGAAATGGGTGCCAGGTCCAACCTGTATGCCCTATGCAGTATACTGGGCCGGAGCTGGTCCAATGATGGGCTGTATGTTTGACACCCCTGCTGTACATATGTCTGCCTGGAACAATGCAGGAATTCTGAATAGTAGGGCTATTGAGTATAAGGACATCACCTCTAGTCTTACTATACTGGCTACTACTAAGGATTATAGGGGACCATAAACTGAATATAAATCAACAGTGTGCTCTTGTTACAAAAAACAGCCAAAATTATACTGGACCACCTTAAAAGGAGTGTGTCTGGCATATCAAGGGGATTTGACTCTTCTTCTGTATTCAACACTGGCGAGGCCCTGCCTAGAATACTTGGGCTTCTATACATGTAAAAAGAGCCTGCTCTGATATGCTGGAAATGCAGCATATTGGAGCAGACTCGATTAATCAAGTCTGCTGGAGTGCACAAATTAGTACACTGCAGCAGACTCTAGTGTCACATGTATCAGTGTCCCTCAGAGCTGTCCCTGGGGGGGTGGGGAATCAGGGCGACCACCCTGGGCCCTGTGCTTTGGGAGGGCCCCGTGGACTGGGGTGGAGTAGTGGTGATGCAGAACAAGGCAGAGATTTGTCCTGGGCCCTGCACCCTGCTCAGGTGAGCTCTGGTGTCCCTGCACTGAAAAATGGTGGTGGGGTGCTTTGAACTAAAGCACATTTGATGAGTTTTAGTTTAAAGTACCCCGCCATCATTTTTCAGCTTGGGGACACTGATACATGTGATGCCACTATTAATTAGTGTGGCTTGCTAATTAAGGCACACCCCCATGCCTCCCGAAGCAAGTGTAAAAATGCCCCTTGTGTCCCGTTTGGACACCACTGGGAGCCTAAGCTAAAAGAAAGTAAGGTGGTGCTCTCTTTGCTGGCTTCATGCCATTCACAACCCAAACTGCATGATTAGTACAACTGTAAGTCCCCTTAATGTGGCATAAACCATAAGACATATACATTAGCATGACAAGCTGTTGGTTTTTAAACACTAGTGAAAGCACTAAATATACATCTTAGCAAACTAATGTTCACAACTCAGCAGTTAGAGAAGTTGTAGATATACAGCTAAATATCTTGTGTAGAAGACTATATCCAGTGTCAGATCAGACATGTGCAACAGAAAACATATTAATATGGGAAGTCTCAGCTAAAGCAGACAGCAGATTCTAAAAGCATATTTATTTATCACACTCGGCATCCTTTGATGCTACAAATGCATATGCCATTACTGCATTGTACATCATTAGAATATGCAAAGAGTTACATTGCACGGCAATCCATATCATGCACAATGGCATAGCTAAAAATTATTAGCATTTACTAATAGCTACTAGGAATACATTTTTACATTGTGCATTCTGATTGAACTCCAATGAAAGCTGATTGAAAAAGTTTCATCTTGTGGAAAATCCCAATTTTTTCTCTAGAAAGGGGATACTTTCTATTTAAAAAAAAACCAAAAACCTTAGTCACAAATGAAAAAAAAAAATGACCAGCTATAGATAGCCCTTGGGACATGTTGCAGCAAAGTTCAATCTTTTGCTTCTTCTGTTCTATCTGAGGAAATATAATTGTATTTGTACACTGCATGGATTATGTAACCATACCTCAGGTCAAACAGAATCTATGATTGCTTTGCCTAGGTTGTGGTATTATTTTGTACACAATCATCAGGTAAAAAAATGGTGTACATAAAAACAAAATATTATTCATTAAATTTTGTTACTATATATAAGTTTTGAACACTAGTATATTTTGTAAGTGATAATGTTCCTCAGATTTGTAAGAAAAAAATCCTTATCAGTCCATGTTCCTGAAAATTAGATACATGCTGTTGTACAAGGTTGTTTTACCCATGTACATTTATAATTCTGCATTTGCTTTCATTCCAGTGGACATTATATCCATATTAGGTTGAAGTACCAAATATCCATTCTTTAAATGTTTGCCTACTATTACAGAGTCAAGTTCAAAGTTCAATATTATTCCTGGAGAGCTCCAGAGATACTGGTATTTCCATTCTATCTTTGAACATATCACCCCTCAGCAATGCAAAGAGTGGCTGAAAACCAAAGTGGGAGCTAGCTTTCAAGCAATTTAACTAAATTCAATGAACAATGATTAAACGAGCAAAGAGGGTATCTATGCTTAATAACTTTTCCTAAAATGGTATTCCTAACACAAAGAAAAACAGTTGTATATAAAGTTATGTTCCTTTTTTAACAACAGTAGTAAAGATTTGAATGTTGAAAATTCCTTAAAATTAATCTCTCTTGCCAAAGAAATGTTCAAACAAACAATCTAAAGATCTGAATGGTGACATCATGTCACAGTGAGTACAGGTCAGTGTGTGACAATCTGACCCAATATAAACATCCAGAGTCACAAGTTGGAGTACCTTACCTACAGTAAATAGTGTACAGGCAGTCCTTGCACTTATGACACAATTGATTCCTGAAAACTGTGTCTTAAGTCAAAACGTTGTAACTCGAAACCAATTTTCTCATAAGAGACAATGTTATAAATGGGGGATTGGTTCCTGAACCAAGGCCCGATACCCTATTTTCACCAAAAATACCCCAGAATTTTGTACTCAATCCATTATAAATGAGTAATATAGCTACATTAATGTGTTTATATTGTAAATAGCAATCATATTGATTTGGAAGGACTTATTTGAGGTGACTTTACTGGACTTTTTGAAGGGCTCTTGGTTGGACTTTTTGAAGGGTTCTTGGCTGGAGTCTTCTCAGGAGTCTTGGCTGCAGGTTTTTCTGGCGTCTTGTCTGCTTTCTTAAAGAAAGTGTCCAAGGAAGTTTGGACAGATGTTCTCCAGGGAGATGGACGATGCAGCAAACTTGTTTGCTGGCATGGCATTACATCAGATCAAGCATTGTAGAGTTGAAACTGACATCAGAAAGTTGAAACAGGGTGTCAATTTATAGACAGTGAGAAACATTGCAACTCACAACGTTGTAATTCGAGGACTGCCTGTATTCACTTGAATGATGTGGCTATATAGAATTTAATCCTGTTATCTATAAATATCTGTCTCAGTTAGTTTTCAAAGCTAAACTTGCTGGCTCTCCAGCAGCCTATTTGATGAGCCAGAACTTTACCAGAATCCAAGGGCCAGAGCAGAAAAATATGCCCTAGAAATTTGCTCTGCCAGCTCTCACCAGTAGGACAGTCAAAAAACAGTTGGCATGGGCTGTCATCCCTTTTTTCCCCACCTTCAGCTGTGCTGCTAATGAAAAGGGAGCTCCGAGCTCCCAGTGTGTGAAGGAACTTTTCCTTTAACCCTTATGCAGAACAGGGGAGATCCACACAAAGAGTCGGGTAAGGAGGGCCTAGTGGGAGGGGCAGGGCTTGAACTCTCATGGAATACCTTATAAAATGCTGTGTGCTTTTCCACTCTACCCATTTTCTAAACAAAGTCCCTCCACATCTCTCAGATTACTACTGTATTTATGTAAAGCATTAGACTTGTCTGAATTAGGAAATATTCTATTTGGATTCAGCCGATTCGGAGGACAGTGATTTGATTTGGAGATTTGGATCACTGTCGTGAATCAATTCAGCCAAATTGGCTTTGGAAGATTTGTCGCTGATTTGGAGAGATTTGATGATTTGGATCAGCCAGGGAGAGGCAGAGACAGGGACTAGGAGGGGAGGGGTGGCGAGTCATGGCACCTGCTAAGAAACCATGGGGCAGCAGCATTCAGCATGAATCACAGAATCCCCTTGTGGGAAAGGGGAAGGGGGGAGACAGAGCAGTCTACCCTGGGATGCTGAAGCAGTCTACCAGGCCACATCCTATCACTCTGTGTGTGACATGGCACACATGCAAATTAAAGCTTGGGAGAAACCAGCTATAAAAATGTTCTACGTTTTTTTCAGGCAACATCTTTGTGGCTGGTGGACTATTTTTATTACGTTGCATATATCACCCATCTCGATTTATTGTGCAGTTAATCAGATAATTGCACAATATATGTAACATGTAATGCATGTTACACAGGCGACTGGTAGGGAGCGCATGGGGGGGGCATGTGCCCCCCCTGAGACTGGCCCCTGAATCGGCACTGTTCAGGATGGCAAACCATGGCCCCACAGAGCCGGGCAGAGAGGCTACGGCTCCTCCCGCAGGGCCCACGGCAGCCATGGTTGAGTTTTGGGCCCATCCCCCTGCCCAGGGGGGTGGAGGTAGCTTTACCTGTGTTCTGGTCAATGGTCCGCAGTTTGCTTTCTGGCCACTTCCAGTCCACAGTTTCTGGTACGCAACTGTGTCCCCCCAGGCTCAGGAGGCACCAGTTACTCCTGGCATGTTACATATATGTTTATATATGAATGCTTTGCATTCAAATATCACCTCTTTTTTAAAAAAATTGGCATCTTAGTTTACCACAGCCTATCTTCCTTGGATTAGTAATGACTACTTCTCAGTGAGGTTTTTTTTGGTTTTTTGTTGTTTTTTTTGCTGAACTGTTTGTGTGGATACCTTCTTCCAGCAGACAATCCTCCAACCACTGTCTCACACTGCATGGTTTACACACAGGTTGATTGGTTTTCATAGCTCTGTACTGTAGACTTCTGTGGGATCGTCCTTACCAGATATAATTCCTGTTTAAATTCTAGTGGGAAGGTAGGGTTGTGCCTCTCTTTCAGTAGCAGATAAGATCACATACCAATTTTAGTTGTCACAGCATCTGTGCTTCAATGTAGACCCCTTCAGAGGTTGTGGATGTGATTATCTGTGTTGGAGAGTTGTGTGTTGAGTCTGGCAATGTGTCTGGCAATGCTTTTCCTTACCTGTCAACACTACAAGCAATAGGACCATATTCTTGCAAATGATACTGCCACCCAAAATGAAGCCTACCCCACCATATGCCTGTATTGATGCAAATGCTACTAGTAGCATCAGTAACTTAATACTGATAGCTTGTGTGTAGGTAATTTCTTAAGGGTTACCTCATAATATCATGGCTTTTACCTATACATTTAGATGGACATGGGTGACATCATGTCCTGCTCTTTGTCATATTCATGTCCTATATCCTGTTCTTTTCAAGCTGAAATGAGTCATCCATAGCCTGTGAATATCAGGTATATGAAAGCACACATTAAAACATATATTCTTAAGAGTATCAAATGAATGAAAATTGAGATATTTTCAGCTGAACTAAAGTTCACAGTTTAGGGCCCTAGTCCTGAAAAATCATGAACTTAATGCAGACATGCCTAAATGTACTCTGTCTAGTGTACTGTCATTAAATAAGACTAACCCTAGTGTATAAATTTAAACAATTATTTTCAATCTGAGACTTAAATTACCTTGTTAGGGAAATAATAAAGAACATTTGCTATATAAAAGGATAAATTGATAAAGATTTCCTGTACCCTTGTGGCAAAAATTCACTGTAGTGTGAACTTGCACACAGTACTACCTTAACCTGTTTGTCATGGGCATCTATCAAAAAGTATACTTGTCCTGCTGTTAAACAAAAAAAACTCACCAAAAACAGGCCAAAATCTGGACAAGTGCTGTGTTTTGTATGAGCTCTTCCCATACATTAGTAGCTGCTCAGCAGGATCCTAATCCTTTACTGTAATCATATACATGCAAACACACCTCTGAGTCTGTGTAGAGCCCAGTGAAGTTAGCAAAACCCCACACAAGTCCACAGAATACACTGACACCATTTTTTTATTGTAGGATAAGGGTCAGTGTACTCCACCCCGCTCAAGCGTGGGGCCAGTTTGGAACTCCAGGGTACCATTTTATTTTGGGGTAGCTTGCTTGCTTGTTTGTTTTATGGTGGGCTCTTCTTTTTTTTTTCTTTTTTTTTTTTTTTGGGGGGGGGGGGGGAAGAGTACAAAAAACTCCACATTATTTTTGCCCAGGAATGATCACCACTAAGACTTGAGTCACATTTTCCTCTTATGCTTATGGGTTCCAGAGAGCTGCTGAATTCACTAGCACAATGTCCAATGAACTATCATACAAGTAATGGACTTACTAAAGATGTATTATTAATTAAAATACAGGCAGTACCTTTGGAATTGATGCTTTCCTTCTCCCCAGTTAAATACATCTTAATATTAATGATTGCCCTTCATCACTTGTTCTGAAATGTATTTTTGCCAATTTAAACAATTAAAACAACAACAATAATAATAATAATAGTAATACTAGTAGTAGAAAAGTCATCCAAGGTAAGAACAAATTTTATTGAAACATGAACCTCTTTACAAGTCAGTCCTGGATAAGAGTTGAGCCCTGGTTTGGCAAAAAATCATGCTTATACTTAATGCAGTTTAAATAGGATCTTTGATGCTAACAGAACTGCTCACACTGCGTAAAGTTATAAGATATGCGTAAGTCTTTTCAGGATCTGGGTCTCAGTTGTTTTTTTTTTCTTTTCTTTTCCTTTTCCATTTCTCTAGTGCTTTACATTTTAAAAATCAATGTTTTCTATGAGCTGTATCAAGTAATATCTTATTGCATGGACATTCTTTTTGAAATTCAAATCATCATAATATGTTGTTATACTGACTTTGAAATAGAAATGACCATGAGGTCCCTTGCACTTAATCCCTGCTCTATAGCATTATGTGTTATCTTGAAAAATGACCACTGAATAACTCATAAAAATGTAACTAATAACAATAATAATGAAAAAAAATCAACCACTTAATCAGCAATGTAATATGCATTAATGGGCTGATCCAAAGTCATGTATGGGAGGTTTCCTATTGCCTTGAATGTGTTTTGGATCAACTCGTAAAAATGCATTAGCATCTTAAAACTGAAAGGACTGTGTTTATATTTGGCTATGTAGAGAATCGTTGGCACTATAAAGATTCTAACTTCAACATGGAATTTCTTCAGTTATTCGCATCATGAGGATTGTACCTGGAATCTACCAAAAGATTGCACGATCAAGGCCAGCAGACCTCTGCAGCCATTAGTGGTAGAGGTTCTTCTGAAAGGGTTAAGTTCAGGCGAGGTGGCAGGTTTTCATTCTTGCAAGCTTGCCTTAAACCAGGGGTGGGTAAAGTCTGGCCTGTGGGCCAGATTGGGCCCACAGTGGACTCCATTTCCCAGCAGCCCCTGCTCACATCACTGCAGCTGGTTTCCATGCAGGACCCCAGAAGCAGCGGGGCCATGATGGTGTGGGGCCAGGGATTCCATGGAGACCAGCTGCAGCAGTGCTGGCAGGGCGCGCAGGTAGGCAGGGAGCTGCTCCAGGGCTTGGGATCTTGTGGCAGTGACAGTGTGGTCCAGAGATGGGGCAGAGCTGTGATCCATTGCCTGCACACCCCGGGGAGGTGGGCTCATCCTTCCCTGGCATTATCCACTAGGGATGGATGAGCTAAGCATGAGCCCTGTGCACTAAGTGAAGCAGTAGGAGGCACCAGAATGGAGAGAGAACCAAGAGTCCTACCATTCCCCTTTTCCTTGTGTGGAAGACAGCACTGCTGTGTGGGGGAAGGTCTTGGTGTGACTGCTATGCCGACCCTGTAGCTGCCAATCCTACTGACTCTTCCTGCAGTGTTGGCCATCCTCAGGTACACGTCTGTGTTCTGTTGCTTGCTTCCCTGCCTACCCTTGCTGCCGAGTTTGGCCCTATAATTTGTCACTGGGGACACAAATCAGTGGCACTAAGTGGCAGAGGGTAGCTCTGAAAAGTGGGCCTCAGCCTGGAACAGGGGAGGCTGAGGCAGGAGGCAGAGAGGGCATGTGTAAGGGAATGTGAAAACATCAGCTAGTTTTGGGACATGCTGGCCAAGGGTATGACTCTTACTAGTTAGACCTTTGCTTTCTGATACTGCCTGCTCTAAAGTTTGTATGCTGTACTGGAGGGGAGGGGGGGAAGAGGGGCAGTAATCTCCCAAGTTTTCCTAACATAAGACAGAGACTTTTTTCAAAGCTTCTTCCCCATATTTTGGCACGATTCTAATGCATTTATTGGAGAAGTGTTCAAGGAGTATGTAATTCATGCCAAATATACCAAATAGAATAACAGTTGCTATTAACCTCTCTACAATTTTGTCACTGAAAGCAGGTAACATAATGCAGGATTTGTGGCACATGGAGAATATTTTTACTTGTGTAAAGAAGTCATAGACTGCTTAGTTAGTTGTGAATATATTTGTGCAAATCATCAACACTGTTCTATAGCAATATGCATTATCTTGAAAAAAGATCACTGAATAACTTTATAAAAATGTTGTTATGTTCATCAGGTAAGTTCTCCAAGCATTCAGTCTGTTTAATTAAAAATGCCCTGAATGCTATTATGTTGTTTATTACTTGCAGAAGGAAAAGTATAAAGATAATAAAATGACATACATGTGTGTCATAGATTTGTTCATAGATGCTAAGACTAATATATGCCACAGGTTCAAAATTGTATTGTAAATCTACATGTCAAGTACAAATTAAAAAAAAAAGACACTGATATCATTTCAGTGGTAGCTGAATGATCCCTCTAAATGGAGAGTGAAAAGTGTTTCATGTACCCTCAGGATAAAAAACAGCTATGCCTCTAAGCTATTAATTTGATTTAAAAATTAATTTTATGTTACACATTAATAAATGTATCCATTTTATTTTTTGACAGCACAGAGCTCTGATAATTATGCCTTATGCAAAATGTATTTTTCTGATTTACCTTGCCCAGTTGAATTAAACATCTAAATCGTCATTTGATGTCATGGACTTTTGCTCATGTCTCATAGTTAAATAGGGTGTGCTATACACACAGCCTATACCTTCATCTGCTTAAGGCAGATTAAAAGGCATTACATCCATGTAAAAGGAATAATTACACTTGGGAGTTTAATGTTTTCATTTGGTTTTGGAAGTATGTTGATCCTAACCCTGAGATAGTAACTGCTTCTTGTTTTATTAATTTGCTCAGGTTCTGGAAAGGATAGATTCAGATCTGAATCTCTCAAAGCTTTCCACACGGGTGTTGTGGCTTGAGGCTGTCTCAAGCAAGATCATTTGTAAAAAGCAGTCCCCTCCACAAACAAACAAAAAACCCCCCAACAACTATTCCACTGATTAGAAATAAGGAATCTTTCCTTCTTCATCAAGGTTTGCTTAAAAATAAAGATGGATGCAGGACAAAAGAAGCTAATTGATGATAGTAGTGTTGTGGTAAATCACATGCTCTATATTTATATGTATCCTACTTCTTTTTCCTACCTTCTACAGACTGCGGAGGAAGGAGCTTCAACTTCCATCTATGCAGCGGTTTCACCAGAGCTAGAAGGGGTTGGTGGCACCTATCTTTATAATGAACAAAGGACAAAATCTGTTGATGTATCATATGATGAAGAGCTGCAGAGGAAGCTCTGGACAGAAAGCTGCAAGATGGTTGGGATTTCTGATATATCCAGATGTCTCTAAAAGTGCCCACTTGGAGCTGGGAGAATGTAGTGTGTCCAACAAGCATCCTTTGGTGAATGCTTTGCAGCATCAGCCATCATCCTGGAATTCACTGTTCAGTCCCAAAGGCAAACGTGAACAAGTCTGCTCTTCATTTGAAACCCTAGTCTTCTAGGGAGTGTGATGGTGTTGGGGGGAACTATTCCCACAGAGATGTGTGTGTGGTGGTTTTAAATCTAACCATCAGTTTTGTAACCATGATGTTTCAGTCTGTGATTAAAAAGCAAAATTTAACCTTGTCCATCATTGTGTTGTTTTGGTTTTCTTTGGGGGGGGGGGGTTGCTTCATTTTTTTTTTAATAGAAGAAGTAGGGGCTGTCCCTTGTAGAGGGTTATGTGTAAATCACTCTGAACTTCAAACAAGCTCTGCATATCTTGCAAATAGAACTTAATCCATTTTTATCACTTCAGAAAAGTGACGGTGTCTTTCCCTAAGCTTCATAAATCTTGGCAACTTTGTAGAATGAGTGGCAGCTTGTTAAAATTCAGGCTTTTGGCATTTGTGATAATCATGCTGTATCCGTCATAAGGGACTCAAGTGTATATAACACCCTTATCCAAAGGTTTATATGGAAACCAGACATTTCAGATGGAAAAGATTTAAGATAGGAGCTGCAAGGCACTGAAAAAAAGAGAGAAAGGTTCAGAGAAGAGCTGCCAGAATGGAAAAATGTCTATGTGAATGGCCTCCTTGAATCAATCTGTTTAGCTCATCAAATAGAAAGTTAAAGCATGATCATTGCAGCACCTTCACAGGAAATAGAAATTTGATAATAGAGAGATCTTTGGTCTAGGTGACCAAATGGTGTGGTTGAA
The DNA here is from genome assembly GCF_000455745.1 of Alligator sinensis. NCBI lineage: Eukaryota > Metazoa > Chordata > Crocodylia > Alligatoridae > Alligator > Alligator sinensis. The sequence goes on along the minus strand of NW_005842232.1, from coordinate 794,390 downwards.
GTTAGAATCAACTCAGAACTGTACCATTCTATCAGTGAGAGTAAGAAATTACTGGAATCCAATGCTTGTGGTTGATTCTCCAGGAAATTTAAAACCAAGATTAGATGCTTTTCCCCAATAGATGTGCTCTAGTTCAAACAGTAATTAATTCAAAGAAGTCCTATGGACCATGTTAATGCAGGAGGTCCGACTAAATGATCCAGAGTTATAATCTATGAAAACCTAAACTCTGGATCTGCTGCCACATGCTACACAAAAAAAGAGATTATCAGCTGTTCTCTTAGGTCAACCACCCGATCTTTTCATCCATGAGTACTGCGCAAACCCAGGGTTAGAAAGCGAATTAAAAGTAGTTGGTAAATGCCTATTCTGTCTATAATTTTCTGACTAACAGAGCCAGTTTTTTTCAGAAACTCACTGTTTTTAAAGATAATAGCAAGTCCACGATTGCTAACGAAGCCTTCCAAATGTGAATCGCATGTTGTTTATTTCTGTGTTCAGCCAACCTAAATCCTTACTTTGGTGGTATAAACTCTATCCTGTTCCCATGTCTTTAACTGTATTGGTATATTATGTCACCAGCATATTAACAACACTTTAAATGTCATTCCATTGCTAATTTTTAAATAGGGTTGAAAGGGAAGAGAGAGGAAGTTAGGGTCAGAGTTTCCTAGCAGGCATTTCTGCTAGGAAAAAAATGTAGATACAAGAAAAGTGGACACAAAGAGAGGAAAGGCAGAAGTTAGGGTAGGAGGGCACTAGAGACTAACTGGTTCAGAGGGACACAAGCTTTCACAGGCAATGACCTACTTCCAGGTTGTTGGAAGTACATTGATACGTATGAAATCTCATGCCTCCCTGACCCAGTTAATTTCTAAGGTGCCCCCCTGCCCTACCTTCTGCCTGACCTCAGACAGACACAGCTAACTACCTCTGTTCAAGTACAAAAGAGAGACAAAAATAAGAGAAAGAAAAAAAGTGGCAGAGGACAGAAATATTAGTCATCCTAAAAGGAAGCATATTTCCCCCCTGAGCTGTGAACGATATGATCTAGCTCTAGGGTTTACATTTAGTATTAACAAGAGTTAGCAACAAAACATTTATCACCCAGTCACTATAGCACTTTCCCTATGTCATTGGCTGATTTTTCAGAAGTGAATGTAGTGCTTGTGAAATGCGCCAGACTGACACTCTGGGAACTAAATTTCTCTATTTATTCATAGATCATGCACAGAATGGAGTGAGGCTGCTAGCCAGCCAGCATTCTGATGTTGCAATGTAACTCCCAGAGAATATTATAGCTGGCAGAAGTACCTTCAGGATTACATAAAATAAATAGGACCAAATTAACACATGTTCTAACTCCATTGAAGCTAGGCAAGTTTGTCCCATGATGGCTGGAAAGTTTCAAAATACTCACCTTAAAATTATGAGATGACACAAAATGTTGTGGGGTAGTGAAATATGAGGACAGGTTACTGATATATAGTGACCTGACTTACTTGGTTAATGGACTCAATCTAATAAAATGTAATTTAATGCAGGCATACACAAAGCTATTATACATAAGAACCAAGGATCTATGTTGAGAAGGATGGGAGATGTTGTCTTGGAAAGAACATAGGGGTCATTAATCTTATTATGAGTTCTCAGCGTAATGCTGTCCCCAAAACAAACTAATATGAATCCTGCATATTTAGAAAGAGGAATATATCTGTATATTTAGAAAATCCTGTATATTTAGAAGCTTGAAATACAGAGGTAATCATACCTCTGTACATGACCATAGTACAGGGTCTGGTTCTGGTGTCCCCATTTCAAGACAGATGCAGAAATACCAAAGGAGGGCCACAAAAATGATCCAGAAGCTAGAAAGTAAGCAATATAATGTGACGCTCAAGGTATACGACTTATTCAGGTTATCAAGGACGTGTTTGGAAGGAGACTGGATAACTCTGTGTGAGTACTTACACATGGAGAAAAAATACTCTAATACTTGGGAGCTTTTTGCCTTGAAAGTACATAAGAAGTCTAATAACTGGAAGTTGAAGTTTGATGCATTCTCTGTGAGGGAGGGTAATTCAATACTGGAATAGCTTACTAGAGAGTTAGACAACTCCACACAGTTTAGAGGCAAGATTAGATATTTTCTTAAGATATAGGTACAGAAGACTGGAAGTGGCTAAGTCACAGGCAACTACATCCTATAATCCTGGTAATAAATTTATTAAGGTCCACTTTAAAATTTGTTATAGTTTGTTTGCTCCCATTACTCCTATTGGAAGGCTGTTCCAGAGCATCTCTCCTTTGACAGTTAGAAGCCTTCTAAATATATTTGGGATCAATCAGTACCCTTTGTTCTTGTGCCAAAATTGCATTTTAACTAGAACAGCTCTTCTCTTTCATTGGTGTTTACCCACTGGCATACTTCTAAGGACAAATCAAGCCCCAGCTTGCAATTTTGGTAAACCAGGGGTTTGCAACATTTTTGGGCAATGCACCAAAAACACCTGCAACCTTGACTTGTAAGATGTTGGCATGCCAGAGATGAATGGCAAGGGCACTGTGAGGGGTTCAATCCTTATTGTGGCAGTGCAGCCCCAACCCCGTCCCCACTGTCTGCCCCAAGGCAAGTATGCCAAGCAAAATGCCTTCATATGCCATGCTCTGGCACCCATGGTTGCCTACCCCTGTGATGGACTAAAACAAATGAAAACCTATTGTCTTCTCAGAGGATATCTTTTACATTCTCCTGATCATTCTAGGACTCATTTTCTGCACCTGATACAGTTTAAATTAATCTTTCTTGGGACTTTCTTGGGAGAACATGGGGTACCACAACCACATAGAATTCCACATGGCATCTCACCAATGCTTTGTACAATGGTATTGATACTTCACTATCATTACTAGAAATACCTTTTTTACTCACAGACTAGACACACGGTTTCCTCTTTCAGGGCTGCATTGTGTTTCATTGTCATCTTGGTCTTTCACCCAGGTCTTCCTCCCCTTTAATCATTTCCAACTGATGAACTCCCAGCTTAGAGCAGAAATTCTTATTAGCCCTTATGTGCATGATTTTGTGTTTTGTGCAACTAAATTTCATTCCATTTTTTATTACTGCAGCCTTGCATGTCAGAAATCACAGAAAAACAGGACTGTCCACAGATATCTGAATTGGGTCCAGAAGTATCTGGATCTGGATTAGTCTTTAAGGGTGATCTATTCCAATCCCTGATTAAAACAGAATAATTCCAGGTAGCTGTTTGTCTAATTTCCAATTAGTGACAGAGATTCCACTGCTCTCTAGATAATCTGTTCCATTCTTTAGTCATCCTCTTATTTAAGAAGTTCTTCATAATATTTAACTTAAACCTGCCTTGATTGTTTCATTTTAAAACAATTACTTCCTTGGCCTGTATTCTGTGGATTCAAAAAATTACTGATCACAATCCTTACACATGGCAAGCCTTTTTTATTGAAAGAGTGTTATCAAATCTTTCCCAATCTTATCTAGATTGAATAATCCCAATTCTTCCAATCTTTCCTTATGTTCTCAAGATCTGTAATCACTGTTGCTCTCCTCTGTATCCTTTCCAAATTGTCTATATTTTTCTTAAAGTACAGTACATTAAATTAGACAGTCAGGGCCTGTGAGAGAAATTTGGAATCTGATATGTTCTGGGCAGATACCTTCCATTTTAGAAACAGGAAAAAGAGAGCAATGATTTGGGGCTAGGGACTGTACTTGGGAGTCTTGTGTAACTACACCTCCATTCCCTACCCCTGCATAGGCCTGGATGTAGTACTCCAAGTGAGGGGTGACCGCTGCTGTAGAGGGTAGGAAAAAATTACCTTCCATAGATAACATTCCTTTTAAAATATCCCAAATAAGTTTTGTTTTTTAAATGAAGGTATCAAATATTTTACTCTTTTTGTTCTGTTTGTGATCCATTCCAATCCCTAGCTCCTTTTGTACAGTACCGCAACCTAAATGGTCATGCTCCTTTTTGCATTTGGTTGTTCCTTCACAGAGATAGTACTGTGCATTATTGAATTTCATATAATTATTTTATCATGGTTGTTTGAATCCTAACCTTGCCCTCTAAAGCATGTAAAACCAAACCAGCTTGGTGTATCCGCTAATTTAATAAGTAAGTGTATACTTCATTATAAATGATAAGTTATTAAACAGGATATTTAACAATGCCACAACCAGGATAGACTTGGTGTCACTTAAGACCTCCTATCATAGGGGTGCTCAACTTCCAGCCCATGGGCCAGATCCAACCCCTAATGCCTCATCATCCAGCCCATGGGCCTTGGCCCTGCATGATAGATTGGGCATGCAGGTCAGTGCAGGACCCAGTTCAGTGCATGGAGCCAGTAGAAAGCCCCAGCGCTCTGATCCTGGCATACAGGCAAAGTCAGCATGGGGCCTAGGGCCCCACAGGCCAATCCCAGCATGCAGAGCCAGGCAGAGGTAGCACAGGGATCCAGGGTCCTGATTCTGATAGGGGGCCAGACTGCATGGAGCCCAATCCAGATACGTGTGGACAAGTTCCCTGCCACTCATTTGGCCAGTGGAACCACAACTGTCCTTTCAGGTTAACATGGAGCCATAGATGCCTACTCTTTGAGCTCTTTTATCCAATCAGTGATGCACCAACCTCATGATATAGAAGAATAGGACTAAACAGTAACTCAAGAAAATCAAAGTCATTTTATCAATTTTCGTATGAGCATGTGACAGGACATAGTAACGTTAAAGTTGCCCACTGCCCATTGCTCCCTTCCTATTCACAAGGTCTATCACCCTGTCACACACAGGTGACTGGCAGGGGATGCACGAGGGTGCACATGCCCCCCCGACGGGGCTGGTGCCCTCCCTGGTGGCCGGCACCGATGCTGACGGTAGAGCTGGTGCCCCCCCCCCCCCCGACAGGGTCCGTGGCTTCTGCAGGTGCCCCCCCAGATTCAGGAGGCACTAGTCATTCATGCTGTCACAGAAGAAAATTGAGTTGGTTAGTCACAATTTACTCTTCATAAATACAGCTTGGCTGTTACTTATCACCCTGTTATCCTCTAAAACATCCCTGACTCAACAACCAATTTTTCCAAACTAATGTACAACTTGGCTCAGTGATCCTACTTTCCCTGTTGATGTATATAGTGATAATATTCCTTCAAAGAGGAATCTAGCTCATTTCCAGCAATGGTTATTTTACCCAGGAGGTACACAGTTCTCTATTCTGTCAATTAGGAGTTTTGCACAGCCTCAGGCTTCCCTGCCCAGTCTTGATTCAGTTTAATGCTGAAAGTGTCAGATGGAACTGGATGTAGGACATAAATGGGGAGATGTCTACCTGAGAAAGGATTAGTCCGAATGGATTTGCATCATTACAAGTGAGATGGGGATTACGGCCCACATTGCACAGGTTATTTGGAAATATTTAGTCACCCTGTGTAGTAAGTCAGTGGGCCACCAGGTGTGCTGTTAAGGCTGGTGTCTCATAAGATCCATCAGGACTGCTGTCTGTCCTGACATATTAGGAAGTTTTTGCTGCCTCGTCCAGACTGTCTCCTGGGATGCCACACTTTCTGGACAATATGGTTGCATCCAGACAAGCACAGCTGTGGAGGTATGTAAGCTTCATGTTCAGTTGTTCTCTGCGCTGCAAAGGAGCAGCACAGAGGGGTTTTTTTTGACCCCTGGACCTCAAGGGGAATAGATCACCTCTCGAGGTCTAATCCAGATATCCAGGGTCAAAAAAAACCATGGAAAAAAAACGAACAAACAAAACCTGTGGCAGTGCGCGCCGCCTGAAGCCAGAGCCACGGGAGGCCCCCAGAATCACAGGTAAAGCTGTGACAGCCCCAGGAGGCCCCCAGGTAAGGCTGTAGGGGCCAGCACAGTGCTGGCCCCAGCTTCCCCTACCCCACTCGGGGTAACTTGCTGTCAGACTGCGTGGCACAGGCTTTCCTTGGGGACAACTAGCAGTGGCTCAAGGTGTGCTATTGCTAGTTGTCCCCAGGGAAACAAGCATCCATGAATGTCTGGATGCAGCCTATGCATTCATGGGGACTTACTCTGTCACACAGTTGGCCTTGACTCTGGGGGAAAAAAAAAATTCCTACATTCTGCCTTCCAAAAATAAGGTGCATTTTTTATTTAGCGGGGTGTGGTATGCAAGACTACAGCATATACTTTCCACATTTTCAGGGACTTCTTTTTTTAAAAACCTTGACAGGACTGATCTCTGTCTGACTTGTTGCAGTCTCAGCTGTCTTGTTGCAGAAAATCACTTAAGTGGAGCATTCAATTTATTCTCACCTGTTATCAGTTAGCTGACAAGTTGCTCTGTCTGAACATCAAAGCACTCTCCAGCAGGGCACTGCGTTTTCAGCCAACTTCAGGAACAAGCCAATAACTCAGATGCAAGTTGGCCATGTGGAGAAATCCACTAACCTCTGCCAAACATTACACCCTTGACATAGTGGCTTGGTCTATTCAGGAGAGCCATGTTTTGATCTAAAGTTGGCCAGTGTTTCTGACACTACTCAAGCAGCCTAGATACTACTTGTCAGTCACTTGTAGTAGAACCATACTGACATACTAGAAATTCACAGGCGTTGCCAGGGGACGACTAACAGCAGCACAAGGGGCACTGCTGCTAGTTGTTCCTGGGGAACCAAACATCCATGCATGTCTGGACATGGCCCATGTGGCTAAGCACATTAAAAGACGGAGAGAGAAAATTGTTTGTGGACTCCACAAAAATTGCAACATCTTGAAGTTGCTGTGTAGTTTCTAGCTGTATAGCACATGGCAAGTTACCCCAGATGGGGTAGGGGAGACTAGAGCCAGCTGGCCTCACGAGCCTGGGGGCCTCCTGGGGCTGCAGCAGCAATGATCCTGCTGCATGGAGCTAGTCAGCAGTGGAGTGTGGCTCCAGTCAGCCAGGCTCAAGTTTTGGGCAGCGCGCACTGCTGCCGTGTGCACCACTCCGGGTTTTTTTCCCCCCCACAGGTCTTTTTTGACCCTTGGATATCCAGGAACCAAAAAAAACCCTTTGCACTCCTCCCTTACAGTGTGGAGAACAACCGAATGTGCAGTATATACTGCACAGTCAGGCTCATCTGGATGCGGCCATGAATTTTTAATCAAGTGGGCCCTGTAAACAAGCCCTGGCCACTCTACCCCTTATGACATCTGCAAAGAATCACAAAGAGCATGGAAGACTTCAACAGCCACTGGCATTTATCAGATACTGATCTTGCATGCAAAACAAGTGTTCTATTTATAGCAGGATCCAAACTTACATATTGAAAAAGCACAGGGACAGTAGGGTGAAAAACCTCTTTCAGGGGGAAAATGAAAAATTAAGAAAAAAGAGGAGAAAAATAAAAGGTAGACACTTTGAATACCCTTTAAATTTATGGCAGAAGATCAGGGCCCAAAGTATGAGAAACCACCATAAAAAAAACCAGATTTTAAAAACTTATTTAGAACACTAGCCCAAAGTGACAATTTCTGCTCAAGAATCCTAAAATAACTATAAAGTTCTAAATAAACAAAGTATGTGAATACCAATCTTTTAACCATCTGCACCCTCTAGGTTCCCTTGTCTACAAACATCTGGACTCTACTGAACTGGTTTAGCCTATATCTACAAGCACTGAATAAAAAAAAGACTTTATCTTGATTTGTTTGAGCAAAGCATCAGCAACTGAAATGATGGACATGTATAAGGACCCCAACAGGGGTGAAAACGTAATAACAGGTAGCGTGGACTTGAGCAGCATAGATCTTCTACAGCACCACATTAACACTAACTTCATGTTCGCATGACTCCTTTATATGAGTAGAGCCACACAGCAGAAAACTAACATACAGTGCAACACAGAGTTTGGTATTTGTGCAGCACACTTCCAAAGAGTTAGAACTTTGCTCAGAGTTCCTACTGATCTGTACTTCAATCTATATTCCCAAGCAAAATTGTTAATCTGTAGTTAGGATTAAGAGTTCATTTCAGTTATTTAAGGATGCAAAATTACTGCAATTCTGCAATTATCTCAGAAACTAGCATTACAAGTCTAGCAAGAAGAGAATGCAGAATGAATTTAAAAAAAACCTAAATCTGCTAAGATATAGAAATGAATACTTACAGCACCACTCAATAGTTACACTATGCAGGAAATATACACTTATGACTACTATATAGTGTCATTTGCAATTCTATATCAAATTTAACTGATTTTTAGTCAGATTAGATATTTACATATTTCCCCCCATGGAAACATGGCCCATATCCTGTCAGAGGTACTCACCTTAACTAAGAGCAGTTTATCTTTGATCTCCTGAGGACACAAGGAAGCAGGTGCTATTCTTTAAGAGCCATTCTTTTCTAAGGGTCTGTGTGGTTTCAGTCCCAAAGAAAGCCATGGCAGATGATAGTCATTTTAAAAGAAGGAAATCTTTGTAGATGAATGTGTTTCTGAGAAAAAGAAATGTGGTTATAAAAGTGACAAAAATTAAGTTCAGAAACTAAATTTTAGATGTAGGCTACACATTGGATATCAATAAATTCTAATCATCTGGGATGCTTGATAAATAAATATGATTTCACTATTATAATTGTTTGGGTTCAACAGAAGATCCCAAATGTCTTAAACAAATGAATTCATAAACTAATTCAATATTTCATTTTTGTAAATGAATCCTCTACTCAAAATATAAGGGCTGTTATTTCATGGAGGCAACATTATTCACACACAAAAGTTATTGAAACTCTGCTTTAAGCGCAAAGCTCATCTCAGCCTTCTGTATATAACTTCTATCCAAGTTTCCAAAATGTTGCTATATAAACAATTAAATTTACTGCTGTTTATTAAACAGAGAGAGGGTAAGTTCTGAAATACATATAGCTGATTAATGTACTTTACAGTTCAATTATCTTTCAAGTTATGAAATTCTTTTTGTACATGACTAGAAATATAAATGCTTTTGCCACAGAAGACAGTGTTCATGACCTGACATCAGGTTTGTAGCTGCCTGTCTTTAACACGCTGCACTAGAAAGCTTAAACACAGCAACACGTGACAGATGTTAGGAACCTTCATACTGAAAAGGCTATCAGCTTTAAGCAAGCTTTGGCTCTTATACAGTTTTGGCTTTAGACTGTTCTTGTTCATTACATTATATTGTTTATGCTCCAGCTGCTACATGGGAGCGACAGAATCAGATTCAAGAAGAGTTAGCATTTGCTACTAAACATGAGGCCTGCATCTCAGATGGGAGCAAGAGATGGAGGATGTATGAGATATGATTTTTAAAAGGGCACAGTGTGAAGAATAATAGATAGCACATTGACATATTTGCAGTAACCAAGGAGGTCACTGCTGGACTGAAACATATTTCATGACGCCAGCCCCCAGAGGAGGCAAGGAAATAAAGGTTTGTTTGTTTTTTTAAACGACTGGGCAAACTTTAAAAAGGCAGAAAGAAAGATCAGGGGAAGTACAGGTTAGTTAGCCTTGCCTTGGCACCTGGGAAGTTACTGGAGCATATCACCAGCAGTCAACATGAATTATTATGAACAAATCATGCCAAACAAACTTTATCTCCTTCTTTGACAAGATAACTTGTTGGGTGGATGAAAGGAATGCAGTGGATATAATGTGTCTAGACTTCAGTAAGGCTTTGATAAAGTCCCAAATGACCTTTTCTTAAACAAATTGGAGAGATGTGAGCTAGACAAAACTACCACAAGACAGATAGACGACTGACTCAATATCCACAAGCAAAGGATAATTCAAAATGGACCCTAATCAAAATGGCAGGAGGTTTCCAGCAGAGTCCCACTGGGGTCTGTTGGGTCCAGTGATGTTCAACTTATTTATTAATTGTCTGAAAGCTGGAATAGAGATCTTTTTGAGCAAATTTGAAAATGAAATAAAACAGAAAGATTAAGAACATGTTGAAGGATGAGAGCTCAGTTCAGAAGAATCTTGAAACTTGGGAAAGCTGGGCAGGAGCCATCAGTTCAATGTTGACAAATGCAAGGTGACACAGCTCTGAAATAATAATCAAAAGCACAAATGCAAAATGGGCGACAATGGGTAACTTCAAATACCCTGACATCTGCTGGCAGGATAATACAGTAGTGCACAGGCAATCCAGAATTTTTTGGAGAGTGTTAGAGACAACTTCCTGATGCATGTGTTGGAGAGACCAAATAGGGGCCATGCTCTTCTTGACCTACTGTTCACAAACAGGAAGGATTTGGTGGGGGATGTAAACGTGGATGGCAAATTGGGCAGCATTGGCCATGAGATGATTGAATTCAGGACAGGATCCTGACAAAAAGAAAGAAAGGAGAGGTGCAGAGTAAGGACCCTGGACTTCAGAAAAGCAAACTTTCACTCCCTCAGAGAACTGATGGGCATGATCCCCTGGAAGGCCAGTCTGAGAAGAAAAGGAGTCCAGGACAGCTGCTTGTATTTTAAAGAAACCTGACTGAAGGCACAGGGACAAACCATCCTGATGTGCAAGAAGAACAGAAAATGTGGCAAAAGACCAGCATAGATTAGCAGAGAATTCTTTGATGAGTTTAAGTACAAAAAAGGAAGCTTACAAGAAGTAAAAGCTTGGATAAATAACTAGGGAGGAGTATAAGAATATTGCTCGGGCATGCAAGAATGAAGTCAGGAAGGCCAAAGCACAATCGCAATTGCAGCTAGCAAGGGTTGTGAAGGGTAACAAGAAGGTTTTCTACCAATATGTTAGCAACAACAGGAAGGTCAGGGAAAGTATGGATCTCTTACTAAAAGGGAAATGGGGGAGGCAACCTAGTGACAGATGATGAGGAAAGGCTGAAGTACTCAATACCTTTTTTATCTAGGTCTCCACAGGCAAGGTCAGCTCCCAGACTACTGCACCGGGCAGCACAGTTTGGGCAGAAGGTGAGCAGCCCTCAATGGTGAAATAATAGGTTAGGGACTATTTAGAAAAGCTGAATGTGTGCAAGTTCATGGCTGGCTGATGTGATTGTGGAGCCACTGGCAATGATCTTTGAAAGGTCATGATGATTGGAAGTCTCAGATGATTGGAAAAGGACAAATATACTGTCCATCTTTCAGAAAGGGAAGAAGGATGATCCAGGGAACTACAGATCAGTCAGCCTCACCTCAGTCTCCCAAAAAATCATGGAGCAGGTGCTAAAAAAAATCTATTTCTAAGCACTTGGAGGAGAAGAAGGTGATTAGGAACAGTCAGCACGGATTTACCAAGGGCACGTCATGCCTGACCAATCTGACTGCCTTCTATGATGAGATAACTGGTTCAGTGGATGTGGGGAAAACAGTGGATGTAATATATCTTAACTTTAGCAAGACTTTTGATACCGTCTCCCACAGCATTCTTGTAAGCAAGCTGAGAAAGTGTGGGTTAGATGAATGGACTGTAAAGTGGATAGAAAACTGTAAAGTGGACTGTTGGGCTCAAAGGGTTGTAAGTAATGTCTCAGTGTCCAGTTCGTAGCCGGTATCAAGTGGAGTGCCCCAAGGGTCAGTCCTAGGGCTAGTTTTAGTCAATATCCTCATTAACGATCTGGAAGATGGGATGGCTTGCACCCTCTGCAAGTTGGTGGATGACACGAAGCTGGGGGATGTAGTAGATACACTGGAAGGTAGAGCTAAGATGGAAGAATCCCATGGACTGCTACAGGCTGGGGACTGACTGGTTAGGCAGCAGTTCTGCAGAAAAGGACCTGGGGGTTATAGTGGTCAATAAGCTGAACATGAACCAACAGTGTGCTCTTATTGTGAAGAAGGCTAACGGCATATTGGGCTGCATTGATAGGAGTGTTACCATCAGATCAAGGGAAGTGATTCTTCCCCTCTATTCAGCACTGGTGAGGACACATCTGGAGTACTTTGTCCAGCTATGGGTCCCCCACTACAGAAAGGATATGGACATATTGGAGAGAGTCCAGCGGTGGGCAACAAAAAATGGTTAGGGAGCTGAGGCTCATGACTTCTGAGGAAAGGCTGAGAGAACTGGGTTTCTTTAGTCTATAGAAGAGAAGACAGAGTGGATTGAATAGCAGCTTTCAATTACCTGAAGCGGGGTTCAAAAGAGGATGGAGCTAGATTGTTCTCAGTGGTGGCAGATGACAAAACAAGAAGCAACAGTCTCAAGTTGCAGCAAGGGAAGTTTAGAGATGAGCAAAAAAATGAGAAAGGTCTTGGAGGGCAAGTCATACAAGAAGTCAAATAGGCATGGTCAGCTGGCAGAAAAGGCAATTAAGATGGGGACATGATAGTGATCTATATATATCTGAGGGGCTGCCATAAAGGGGAAGGAGAACACCTTTCTTGCTGCAGAGTGCAGGATGCAATGGTTTGAAGTTGCAGCAAAGTAGGTTTAGACTGGATATCAGTTAAAACTTCTTCACTGTTAGGACAGCAAGCCAGTGGAATAGACTGCCTAGGGAATTTGTGGAATCTCCACCACTGGAGGTTTTCAGGAGAGGTTGCATAAGCATTGATCCGGGATGATACCTATACTATGCTATGGGTATTTCTCATGCTTCTGGGCGTTGTTGGTTGCCACAAGGGGCTGGGAAGGAATTTGTTGCCTTCCTGTTGCTATATGTCATGGTGTCCTGTCCCCATTCCCCCCGCTTCGCCCCCCTTTCCTCAGAAGCACTGGATATTGACTGTAGCTAAGGCTGGGGATTTTGAATGGGAGGGTCTTACCTGTCTCTCTGCTCGGGGCAGACTAATTGCCGCACTTGGGATCAAGAAGAAGTTTTTGTATTCATCTATAGCATAGCCTTCTTCCTTGGATATTGAGCAGGATGCTGACTACTCTTCCTCCCCCCCCCGGTTATGCCTTGTAGTTGTGTGACGGACTTAATTTGTCTAGTTTTAGTAACAGGTTAGACAAGGATTTGTGTGGGATGTTTTGGATAGGGATGACCCTACCTCAGCCAGGGGGTTGGAATAGATGGCCTACCAGGACCTCAAAGCAGCCCCAGGCAAGGTTCTGTGGCACTCATAACTAAAAATGTAGCTTGGTGCCATTGGCACACCATGTAAGACCAAGTAGGACAGAATGAGGATCACAGGATCTAAAATATGAAAGACACTTAGCAAAACTGGCTAACTGTGGCCTTGACCCCACCACAATCCGCTGGCTGGGGAATTGGCTCTGGAGTAGGACCCAGAGGGTGGTGGTTAATGGAAGTCAATCCTTGTAGTGCCCTGTGACCAGTGGGGTCCCTCAAGGCTTTGCCCTAGGGCCTATACTATTTAACATTTTCATTAATGATGTAGACATTGGTGTCAGAAGCGGACTGGCCAAGTTCACCGATGACACCAAACTCTGGGGTAAAGTATCCACACCTGAGGACAGGAGGGTGATCCAGGCAGACCTTGACAGGCTGAGGAAATGGGCGGATGAAAACCTGATGGTGTTTAACACCAAAAAATGCAAGGCTCTCCACCTTGGGAGGAAAAATCCGCAGCATGCTTATAGGCTCAGCAATGCTACACTGACCAGCACTTCTGACAAAAGGGACTTGAGGGTCATGATTGACTACAAGATGAACATGAGCCTTCAATGTGATGCTGAGGCTAGTAAAGCGAGCAAAACGCTGGCTTGCATCCATAGATGCTTCTCAAGTAAATCCCAGGACGTCATTCTCCCATTGTACTCGGCCTTGGTGAGGCTGCAGCTAGAGTACTGCTTCCAGTTTTGGGCTCCACAATTCAAAAAGGATGTGGAGAAGCTTGAGAGGGTGCAGAGGAGAGCCACGCGCATTATTAGAGGTCAGGAAAACAGACCTAATGATGAGAGGCTGAGAGCCATGGGACTCTTCAGCCTAGATAAACACAGGCTCAGGTGGGACCTGGTGACCACCTATAAGTTTATTAGGGGTGTTCACCAGGATATGGGGGAACATCTGTTCACCAGAGCGCCCCAAGGGATGACAAGGTCAAATGGTCACAAACTCCGCCGCGACCGATTCAGGCTGGACATAAGAAAGAACTTCTTTACTGTCCGAGCCCCCAAGGTTTGGAATAGACTGCCACCAGAGGTAGTTCAAGCACCCACTTTGAACACCTACAAGAGACAATTGGATGTTTATCTTGCTGGGATCCTATGATCCCTGCTGCCTTCCTGCCCCTGGGGCAGGGGGGTGGACTTGATGATCTTCCAAGGTCCCTTCCTGCCCTAATGTCTATGAATCTAGTTTAGCCTGCTTGCTTGAGAGTTTCAGTGAATACTGTGTTACTTATAAAGGCATTTTAAGTATTTTTTTTAAATCAGTAGCATTAATATGAGCTTTCCTCTACATAGGGGAGATAGATTGTTTTAAGATGATTAGAAAAAGAAAAGATGGGTCTGGAGCTAATATTTTTGAATGACTGCAGTGCTCACAAAAGTTGCCAAAATGACAACAATGAAGAATAATTCATAAAGGTGATAACAGAAACTTGCGATGTCCCAAACCTTTTGCTGGAAAGGGATCTTCCAAACATGCTGAGAAGGGGCCACCTCAAATTGCAAGAGTTGCATGATGTCCAAGTTCAAGTCCAGGCAGTCATTAGATCTGTCCTTGAGGAAATGGACTCAGGCTAACAAACCATTTTACAGAGGTCACGAGCCAGATAGTAATGACTTTCACACATTTATGCGAACCCAGGCTGGATTGAAACCATTCACCTACAGGTGAGAAATTTCATGTCTGAAAACCAAAATTGAAAGCTTCTTGAGTACTTTTTAATGTTTGACAAATGACGCTCTCAAAGAAAAAGTGTAAGTAGTAGAAAAAAGGCAGCAGTGCTTTACCTTGTTAAATGTACAGATTGGAGAGTAAAAGTCCCACTGAAAGCAACAATCAGGGTTGGGGGGGGTTGGTTTTTTGTTTTGTTTTGTTTTTAGAGTTTTGCTTATAAAGTTCTGCCCTGACTACAACCTGTCCTGAAGTCAAGGATGTGGTGCAAAGTCTGTGTCATGAGAACCCACAAGATGCATCATCCTAAGATCAGCTGTGCTTTGCACTATATGAATGTACACAGCTGCCCTTTCCCCAAAAAGAAACCATCATCTAAAGAAAATTACAGTCTAAAAGTTCCACTAATACAGTATGTTAGAAATGCAGTGCCTAATTACAGACAATGCTACCAGCTCTGCCTTTAATCAAACTGGCAAAAAGTAGTACCTTTCATGCCTGGTATTTATAAATATACTGTAAAACCAAAAATAACCATTGTGATCTTGTCATTTCACAACAAAAAGCCATAGACCTTTCCTAAATTAATTTTGGACTAGATCACATAACTGTTTACTTGTTAGAATAGTGTGTGGAAGGACTTTTAAGCTGTTGATCCTGGATGTAAAAGGCATACTGAGAGCTGGGGATCAACAGTGACTATAGATTAAGTCTGAGGGTACCTGTACATATGTGGGAAGGTTGCTCCAATGTACTGTAATTAAAGCTTTAATTGCTTCATAATAGTTAGGGTCAGGAGGCACTTGAACAGATCATCTAGCCTGACCCCCTGCCACAGGCAGGAAAGCAATGTTGGGTTGCAAAACCCCAGA
>NW_005842232.1:771485-776933 GCF_000455745.1 Alligator sinensis | reverse complement strand
TTGGATAGTGAAATCCAGCAGGTGATGATCGCTATTGCCCGGGTGGTCAAGGACCTGCAGTCCCCTCACCAAGTCATCCCCCGTGGCCAGGACCAGGTCCAGCAAGGCGTTACCCCTAGTGGGGCTGTGCACTTCCTGGATAAGCTTTGTAATTGAAGAGCTTTAGTTAAAGTGCCTCTGCCACCATTTTGAAGCGCAGGGACAGTGTTGTAGGCACTTTAATTAGAGCGGCTCTCAGACCTGCTGTAGCTAAAACACCTCCCATCCTCAGAGCACATGTTAAAATGCCCCAAGAGACTAAAATAAGAACCTGCCTGCCTTCTCCCCCCCCCATTTGTTTTTGTTTTTTTAGCTAAGAATGCATATTAATTTTCAAATGCTCAAATTCAGACAGCTCCATTAATTTTAACAATGTACTTTAAATTTTAGCAGATGCTGCCAATTCTGTCATTTCCTTCTTAGCAAATGATCTAAGTCCAGCCTTGACTCTGACAGTGATTTGAGAAAACAAAATAATTCTTCAGCCAGAGTTACTTTGTATATAACCTTCCTTGTCCCTTTTTTCTTCCTTCCCCTTTGTCATTTATCTAGACTAGTGTGCAGGTAAATGATTTCTCCCAAAGTTGACAGAAACAAGGTTTTGTACTACGCATCAACTTAGCATGACAACTCTGATCATGGCACTGGAATTCCCTTCTTGCCTCTCTGGGCCCTCTTCCTCAGACTCTTAATGTTGGCTATAAAAACACAGGCTCTGCTGTTTTAAAGAGGAGAGCTCTTTTTAAACAGAAAAAAAATCTTAAAATCAGTTCATCTGATAAAAAATCCTTGTTTTATATCATGATAATATAGCAGATATGGTTACAATTCTCACTTACTATTCAGAGAACATTGGAAGTAGACCTGCCAACCTTAATCAACACAAAGATTCAAAACTTAAAAATGTACTGTGGAAAAGGAAAGCTGAAATTTTTTGATTTGGAAATATCACATATGACCCCATAAAAATATTTTGGTGAGATAATGTTGAAGTGTCATAATACAATAAAAAAACAATAAAATAATTTTTAAAATTAAATCTGAAACAAAAAAAGAAGATAGAAACACAGTACTCATTTACTTCAAATGACTTGAACATTGTCATGCTTTTTGGGGGAAAAAAATTGATTGTTTGGAAATAGATATTTTTGACAGAAATATGTTCCTCAGAAAATTTTTACCAGCTCCAACTGCGAGTTTTTAATGAAAGATAAAGCTATATCATCTATTCTTGTTCTAAAAATGACCATCTTTACCTTTACTGTTGAGTCAGAAGTGATTTTTCTCTTGATAGAAAAGAAGATGCAAAGATGGACTTGAATATTTAAATTGGAGGACAATATGGGAAACATGTCTTACAGAGAAAATATTCTCCCATAAATACACAGTGGATTCCATGGCCACCTGTCGTCTGCTGCTGCTGCTGTGAAAACCTATCAGATGTGCAGTAAAGAGGCAATTGAATAGAGCCAGTAATTTTTTTCTCTTTATATTGTATATTCATTGCAGCCACGTAGGCTACATTCAAAGCATAAAGAAAACAATACGGGAGATTTCAGCAGCTTCTGTGAGAGAGGAAGAGTGGAACGTAACACACTGACACATCAATACACGGTAAAACTGGAAAAAGGAAAAGCAGTGATCCAAAGCTTAATGAAACCAAGCACATCACATCCCAATTGTGTTCAGTCCTCACTATTCTGAGGAACAAATCTCACGGCCTTCTGCAGAAGCTTGAAGGTTACAGGATTTTCTTGAGCAAGGTGAGAGATTTAAGTCCCAGCCATTAGGGGATGTGCCTTAAATGGTTTTCATTTTCTAAACTCATCCAAACTTAATTTCCCAATACATGGCAACATAAAGTGATTGCAGCTTTGAGCGCAACTAAAAAGGTCAGTGTCTTGGTGTTACCTTTATGGAAATTTCATCATTTTAATTTATTTACATTCCTGGAACATCATTGTGACTTTCTTCAGAATCCATTCTGTCTAAGCAATCATGGTATTCTTTTTTGACCTTGGTCATCCTTTAACCTGATAACATACAGTACACTTTTATTCACATTTTCAGACTCCACAACTGTGCTCTTGCTTTATTCTTCTAAATCAGATTTGATTCATTACTCAGATTAAATTATGGTACTTTGACTTTCATAATTCACCCTTTCCTGGAATTTTTTTCTAATCTGTATGATTTAAATCTAGTGATTTCAAGTGTTTGGGGTATTCAAGTTCAGCAGAGCCCTTGAGTATGCCTTTATCCATAAGCCTGTGCCCAAGCCATTCCTCGTCAGCAAACCACTTTTAAGCTTATGTTCAACGGTACATATTATAAATGTTTTGCTGAGCTGGGATCCAGGTACATAGATAGCACTGTAATTACGGAAAGGATGAATGCGCTCCTGTTCTCTATCACACATTAAGTGCACAGAAAGCACTCTAAACCCATAACTGAACCGTTGTTCATGGTCCTTAAAGCACTTTAAAAATGGCAGACTGCACTCCAAGTTAACCCTCAATGGATGAGATATTAGACCAAAGTGCTTTCTGTTAGAGCGCTTTATCGAACGTCCATGCCAGACCCCATTGAGGGTTAACACAGAGGATGATAGCCACCATCCCAGGTGGCATTGTGCATGGCTGTGCTCTAGCCCCAGGAAAAATTCATTTGCCCTGTCCAAGTGCTGGGCCAGCTTGCCCCCTTGGGTCTCATTGATCCGAGTTAGGGACAGTCTCTGATGCCAGCCCTGCCTCCTCCCTCTGGCCAGCTGTGAACCACAGCCAGCCAAGAGGAAGAAGAAAGGGTGGGAGTCTCTTTCTCCACAGCTCCCCTGCCCTTGCAGCACACTGTGGTCTGGCTAGGGGCAAACTGCAGGGTCACAGAGCCCAGGCTCCTTTCCCCTGCAGCCCCCATGGGCTGGTTGAGGTGGCTGCCCAACCAGGGTTGTTGTGGGGGAAAGGGTCCAGGGTCTCTCTCCCCACAGCAGCACCCACTTCATGGCATGCCACTGCCTAGCCTGTGGGGGGCGGGGGAGGGGAAGGGCTGTGTGGACATGGAGCCCAGACCCATTTCCCGCAATCCCCCCAGCCAGGCAGCAGCACACTACAGTGTTAGAACTGCTGTGGGGGCTTCCCAGCCAGGAGGCCACAGGGGAAGGGGTATGGGGGCTCTTCTCCTGCAGCAGCTGTGGTCCTATGGCATGCTGCTGCCTGGTCAGGGGGCTGCAAGGGAAGGGGTTTAGAGACTTCCCCACAAGCTGCTGCTGATGGTTGCCAGATGGCAGGGGGGCAGGGCTGGGGAGACGGGCCACTCCAGCAGCCTCCTGGGACGTGTAGGGGAGCATCGCCAGTGGCCAGTGCATGCAGGCTCTGACCCCCTCTCCCTCCACCCCTCCCTGTCCCCCTGAACAGTTAACATCCGTTTGGTTTGTTCATGCTCTAACTTGTAGCACTTTGAGTAAAGCGTGATAGTTACAGTGCTTCTACCAGGGGCTCTTTGAACATCTGTACTTAACCCCAATGTCCATATAAAATCAAGAAAGATACCAATCCTTTTCACATTTGAGTGGCTGCCATTAAGAGCCAAAAAAATTAATATTACCCCTCAAAAATTCATTTGCATTTATTACTTGAAAATATTGGTGTCTGTTTAACATTTGCCCATGAAACACTTAAACTATACTAAAACCTCACATTATTCTACTATTTTTTGCTACTGCAAATGCCAGGGGCAGGCAACATAGCAGCTGTTGAGAAGGTCTTGGACAAGTGAAATACTGATTCTGCAGACTGGGTATTATAAAATGATTATTGTTATTTGCATGTGCTTGATTATATACACCATTACAAGAAAATTGAAAGATCTACTCCAACTTTCTTTAAAAGAATGGAGATTTAGAGAGTGATTACTATATGTCAGTGGAAAAGTGTTTATTTTCATAAATGCAGATTATTTGGATTTGCTCTGATAGAAATTCACCAGATTTGTTGAATACAGATAAATGAATAGATTTCCTCTTATTTTTTCCTCATGTTTTCTTGTAATTCTAATATGATTTTTGCTAATGAGTTGTGATATATTGCACTGGATGCTCAGATACTGTGCGATCTACAGCTTTAAAATATACTTCTTAAGGTAAAATCCTAAGGAAAAAAAATAGATGGATTTTTTTTTTTCTAAAGGCATACCTATTTTGCCAAGAATCTCCAGATGGCATAATAGAAATATTTATTTCCCAATTGTAAATTGCCACTTTTAAAATTGCTCAGCAGTGGTTTTCAATACTGATTGCCTACAGCTGGCCTGAACTTTTAAGTCTTGATTTTTATTAAAACATTACATTCACGTTGTTATATTTCCAATACATTGCTTCTAATATTGGATGAAAGCTAATAAACAGAATGGAAAATTGCTTTTGCATTTTAGGGAGAATTGTGAGGTCTGGACCATGTGTGCGTGTGTGTGTATTCATTCAAGAATAAATGGAACTCAGTTATACTTATTTACTTCAATTCTAACAACTCATAGACACCTTAGTAATCAGGTAAGGGAAAATTAGAAGTTCCATGATGGTTTCCTAACCATTTATAAGGATGCAATGCTAGGGACACATACATAAGCATACAGTTGACATGTAACGTGAATAGTTTTATTGGCTTCATCAAGAAAGATACTTGCAAGTTTACAGTAAAACCTACACATCTACTAAACTGTTGTGCAGAGTCCAGTTCATTTGCAGGCTTACTGTAATACATCTCAGTTCAAGGCTCAATACTCTGTACTTCAACATTTATTTTCACCATTCTATGTACAACTTAGGGAGAATCACAATCACGGGTGAACATTTAAAGATGAAAAAAATCATGTCAAGTTATATGGATTCTATCTTCCTGTAGTACTTAAAATGTCTCATTTACCCACTGTCTTTATATTAATAGACAAAAATATAGGTTCATAAAAGGGCTTCAGGGAAAATGTCTTAAGTGTCCTCAGACAACATGAACTGAAATGGTTGATTTTTATGGAGAGAAACTAAGAATATTGTGATGCTTTATAACAGAGGTAGGCAACATTTTTGGCTAAAGTGCCAAAAACCCCCGCAATAAAGATAAATATTATAAATAAAGACCTTGTAAAGTCTCAGAGTGCCAACATGCCAGAAAAACAAAACCAGGGCAGGGGATACATGGCAGGATGCACTGATTATTAATATACTTAATAATCATAAATGTTGCTTTTTATGGTAAGTACCAGGTTTTCTAAAAACTTTAAACCAGGTGACAATACAGAAAACTTCATATACTACCTTTGTTCTTGTGTATTCTTTTTTGTTAAGCATGTTGTGATGTGAGAGAGAAAAGAGAAAGAAAGAGAGAAAGAAGACAAAAACAGGAGAATGAGAGGAAAAAA